>NC_092148.1:57774350-57954350 GCF_045791955.1 Oncorhynchus clarkii lewisi | reverse complement strand
AATATAGTTTTTGCAAGTTGGTTAGACCATCTACTTTGTGCATGACACAAGTACATTTTCCAACAATTGTTAACAGACAGATTATTTCACTTATAATTCACTGTAGGTCAGAAGTTTACATACACTAAGTTGACTGTGCCTTTAAACAGTGTGGAAAATTCCAGAAAATTATGCCATGGCTTTAGAAGCTTCTGATAGGCTAATTTACAATTGGAGGTGTACCTGTGGATGTATTTCAAGGCCTATCTTCAAACCAAACTCAGTGCCTCTATGCTTAGCATCATGGGAAAATCAAAGGAAATCAGCCAAGACCTCAGAAAAAAAAATTGTAGACCTCCACAAGTCTGGTTCATCCTTGGGAGCAATTTCTAAATCGCTGAAGGTACAGTGCCTTGCGAAAGTATTCGGCCCCCTTGAACTTTGCGACCTTTTGCCACATTTCAGGCTTCAAACATAAAGATATAAAACTGTATTTTTTTGTGAAGAATCAACAACAAGTGGGACACAATCATGAAGTGGAACGACATTTATTGGATATTTCAAACTTTTTTAACAAATCAAAAAATGAACAATTGGGCGTGCAAAATTATTCAGCCCCTTTACTTTCAGTGCAGCAAACTCTCTCCAGAAGTTCAGTGAGGATCTCTGAATGATCCAATGTTGACCTAAATGACTAATGATGATAAATACAATCCACCTGTGTGTAATCAAGTCTCCGTATAAATGCACCTGCACTGTGATAGTCTCAGAGGTCCGTTAAAAGCGCAGAGAGCATCATGAAGAACAAGGAACACACCAGGCAGGTCCGAGATACTGTTGTGAAGAAGTTTAAAGCCGGATTTGGATACAAAAATATTTCCCAAGCTTTAAACATCCCAAGGAGCACTGTGAAAGCGATAATATTGAAATGGAAGGAGTATCAGACCACTGCAAATCTACCAAGACCTGGCCGTCCCTCTAAACCTTCAGCTCATACAAGGAGAAGACTGATCAGAGATGCAGCCAAGAGGCCCATGATCACTCTGGATGAACTGCAGAGATCTACAGCTGAGGTGGGAGACTCTGTCCATAGGACAACAATCAGTCGTATATTGCACAAATCTGGCCTTTATGGAAGAGTGGCAAGAAGAAAGCCATTTCTTAAAGATATCCATAAAAAGTGTCGTTTAAAGTTTGCCACAAGCCACCTGGGAGACACACCAAACATGTGGAAGAAGGTGCTCTGGTCAGATGAAACCAAAATTGAACTTTTTGGCAACAATGCAAAACGTTATGTTTGGCGTAAAAGCAACACAGCTGAACACACCATCCCCACTGTCAAACATGGTGGTGGCAGCATCATGGTTTGGGCCTGCTTTTCTTCAGCAGGGACAGGGAAGATGGTTAAAATTGATGGGAAGATGGATGGAGCCAAATACAGGACCATTCTGGAAGAAAACCTGATGGAGTCTGCAAAAGACCTGAGACTGGGACGGAGATTTGTCTTCCAACAAGACAATGATCCAAAACATAAAGCAAAATCTACAATGGAATGGTTCAAAAATAAACATATCCAGGTGTTAGAATGGCCAAGTCAAAGTCCAGACCTGAATCCAATCGAGAATCTGTGGAAAGAACTGAAAACTGCTGTTCACAAATGCTCTCCATCCAACCTCACTGAGCTCGAGCTGTTTTGCAAGGAGGAATGGGAAAAAATGTCAGTCTCTCGATGTGCAAAACTGATAGAGACATACCCCAAGCGACTTACAGCTGTAATCGCAGCAAAAGGTGGCGCTACAAAGTATTAACTTAAGGGGGCTGAATAATTTTGCACGCCCAATTTTTCAGTTTTTTATTTGTTAAAAAAGTTTGAAATATCCAATGAATGTCGTTCCACTTCATGATTGTGTCCCACTTGTTGTTGATTCTTCACAAAAAAATACAGTTTTATATCTTTATGTTTGAAGCCTGAAATGTGGCAAAAGGTCGCAAAGTTCAAGGGGGCCGAATACTTTCGCAAGGCACTGTACCACGCTCATATGTATAAACAGTAGTATGCAAGTATAAACACCATGGGACCACACAGCCGTCATACCTCTCAGGAAGGAGACGCATTCTGTCTCCTAGAGATGAACGTACTTTGGTGCGAAAAGTGCAAATCAATCCCAGAACAACAGCAAAGGACCTTGTGACGATGATGGAGGAAACAGGTACAAAAGTATCTATATCCACATTAAAAAGAGTCCTATATTGACATAACCTGAAAGGCCACTCAGCGAGAAAGAAGCCACTGCTCCAAAACCGCCATAAAAAAGCCAGACTACGGTTTGCAACTGCACATGGGGACAAGGATTGTACTTTTTGGAGAAATGTCCTCTGGGCTGATGAAACAAAAATTGCCGTAATGACCATCATCATTAAACAAATCATTAAATTCCAGACAGAAAATATTTACACAAGAAGCAATCTAATATCACACAGACAAACTCTCAGTCGTTTAGTAAGTTCACCATTCTGCGATTCTCACTGATAAACATCGCACGGCATTTCAACACAACGGCTCTTTATGTTATCATTTGATCTGATCAGTCAACGCCAATTTTTTTTCTAAAGTAATCTAGTATCATTTAATTTCAATCCAATAAGCAAAAAATAAAACTGTACCAATCTTCATGTTAAACTACTTATTAAACTACTTGCAAGTTGAAGAACATCATCCCAACCGTGAAGCACGGGGGTGGCAGCATCATGTTGTGGTGGTGCTTTGCTGCAGGAGGGACTGGTTTACTTAACAAAATAGATGGCATCATGAGGGAGGAAAATTATGTGGATATATTGAAGCAACATCTCAAGACATCAGTTAAGTTAAAGCTTGGTCGCAAATGGGTCTTCCAAATGGACAACGGCCCCAATCATACTTCCAAATTTGTGACAAAATGGCTTAAGGACAAAGTAAAAGTATTGGAGTGGCCATCACAAAACCCTGACCTAAATCCTATAGAAATTTTGTGGGCAGAACTAAAAAAGCGTGTGCGAGCTAGGAGGCCTACAAACCTGACTCAGTTACACCAGCTCTGTCAGGAGGAACGGGCCAAAATTCACCCAACTTATTGTGGGAAGCTTGTGGAAGGCAACCCGAAACGTTTGACCCAAGTTAAACAATTTAAAGGCAATGCTACCAAATACTAATTGAGTGTATGTAAACTTCTGACCCACTGGGAATGTGAATAAATAAATAAAAGCTGAAATAAATAATTGTCTCTACTATTATTCTGACATTTCACATTCTTAAAATAAAGGGGTGATCCTAACTGACCTAAGACAGGGAATTTTTACTGGGATTAAATGTCAGGAATTGTGAAAACTGAGTTTAAATGTATTTGGCTAAGGTGTATGTAAATTTCTGACTTCAACTGTAGCTTTGAAGGCCTCTCTACAGGGCTTCCCTATACGGAGGGCAGGCGGTGCCTGGGACGTAATGGTGGACTGAATCAGCTATGAAGAGTCAGGCAGTGCTGGAATGAAACACTAATTAAGAAATGCAGTCGTGTGTGCAGGCGGAACTAGTCCTAGCTCTGCTCGCAGCATGCCAATGAAGGCTGGCTTACCTCTCTGTGATCAGGTAGCTCACCAGGATCTAATTAGACCATCTATCTGCAAAGGGAATGAGATTACAGGACAGTGCTGGGCACTGCGCTGCATTCGTTACGTGTCGCAGTAAAGGCAGGCGTGTAGGTCATAGCTAAGTCATTACGTCTATTCAAATTGATCAAACTCTGACACAGCGTATTAATAGAACAATAAAAAAAGACGACATCAAGCAGAGAGCTGCCTATAGTGTTATATTCTGTGGCCGATCCACTGGAGACTGTTTTTATGAGACTAACGACCAGAAAACCACTTCATGGTAGACGGATGAATAACTGTATTTATCAGTATCTTTTCACAGTTTATCTCGTCTCCAAATGGCCATATTCAACGTTTAATCCACTCTTATGCTAACGTACTGTCAGATGCCTCAGGTCATCCAACAAAACTAACACCCAGGATGCAATGAAGGTTCTGACTGGTTCAGCCAAGAAACGCTGGCGAAGCACTGACATTCATCATGCCAAGGTGGCATCCGGATCAGCCTGTATCAGTCATTTCCTATAACCTACTGGACAGTACCACATCTTCTCACCTGGAAATTGATATGCTGCAGGAGAGTTGATGATCAGAGCCAAGAAAATTGATATGCTGCAGGAGAGTTGATGATCAGAGCCAAGGAAATTGTCTTTTCATGTTTTTTTTTCTAACAAAAGGGTGGACTTTTCAAGACTGCAATATGTGTCAACAGTTAAGCACAGCTGCAACTATCAGTGTACTACATGTGATGAATAGCAATATATTATATAATCTAGCTATAATGGCTACAGCCTTGGGGGGGTCAACAGTAACAATGAACCATCAACCTTCAGGGCCCCAATGTCAGTGTGCAGGTCTGCCCATTGAGTCTGTAGTGATAGGATTAGCTAAGAGCCTACAGGGCCACACTGCAAGTAGCCCAATGTCATTGTGAGAGAGCCTGACAGCCTCTGGCTTTGTCCCAGATGGCACCCTATTCGCCATTTAGTGCACTACTTTTTATCAGGGCCCTTGTCAAAAGTAGCGCACTAAATAGGGAATAGGGGGACATTTGGGATGAAGCCTCTGATTCCTCTGCTCCTTGGGACACACTGAAAGGATCCTCACAATGCCAAGGAAGCCAGGCCAGCCAAAATAAGACAAATCTATCAGTCTGCCTGGAATAATGCAGTGTGTGGCAAGGCCAGTGAGCCGCTGTGGAGGTCAGTGTTCCTGTTGGCTTCCTGTCTGTGGGAGACGGCTGAGCAGATCTGGATTGGAATCTCTGATGCAGGGCGGTGGAAACGTGAACCCCCCCATGGTTCACCGTTCCTTTTCTTTTGGTGGCTGTGTGACACACTTCACAGTTTCCTCAAAGGTTTTCTTCTTACATTGGATTTTTCCAACAGAACTGAGCGGTAGGACCCGACTACTTGGCTGTGATGGCGTGTACAGTACAATATCAAGTAATACACAAGGAACGACTGATTCAATAAAAGTCTGTTTTATTGTAGTGCTCTTCGGCTCCAACATATTTAAGAGGAAGGAGAATGGAACATGTATAACGAACAGTTACTACTCAATACTATCGCCTTTAGACATTATGAAAACGGTCAACTAGCAAAATGTGTTTAGTTATACAAGTACTTCATATTTATATCATTTCAAAAAATATAAATATATTTTCCCCCAAAGTAACTACAGTTTGCTGGTTAGCACTATGTAAATGCATTGCAGGTTATGAATGTTAAAAATATAACAATGCTTATTGCATGTAAATAATAGGTAAACATTGTGACAGACCCACCCTATTTCTGATGTATTTGATACATTTACTATACACAAATAATATAAATATAATCTCATATAATATAATACTGTCTAGTACCCTACTTCACCCATATACCCATTTACAGTAGGTTCTCTGTGGAGAATATGGCCTCAACAAGCCCATGTCATGCCGGACTGTCCTTCACATGCATCTCAGACAAAGGCATATACAAATCATACAAAGCCATTGTCCACTATTCTACTGCTATAGTTTATATATCCACTGTTCTGAAAGCCTAAGGGAAATAGCCACTAACTTAGCAACCATATACATTAGAATTTCCATAATAAAATGTATTATTAAAAAAAGGAAATAAGTGCTTTGGGGGAATGTCCTTGTGAGACCTTAGCTCAGATATTGTCCATTTGAAATGTTCATCCCATTGCATGGGCTCCTCTTGATGTTCAGAGTCTCTTGGCCTATCAAGTGAGGATAGAGGCGGGACTTCATTGAGCGTCGTCGACTGTTCCCGGTTGTCTGGTGCTCTTCCTCATCATCTTCCTCCTCCTCAGCGCTGGATGTGTTGCCATTGACCTCAGAGTCCAGATCATTTCTGTTGGGCTCGGGGAAGCTGTCATTCAGGTACTCAATTTCCTCTACACAAGGTGGCTCATCATCCTCAAAGCAGCTGGAGAGAGAAGAGCATAGGAGAGGAGAGGAGAGGAGAGCAGAAGAGAGGAGAGCAGAGGAAAGGTGAGGAGAGGAGAGCAGATGAGAGGATAGGAGAGCAGAGCAGAGCAGAGCAGAGCAGAGCAGAGGAGAGGAGAGGAGAGGAGAGGAGAGGAGAGGAGAGGAGAGGAGAGGAGAGGAGAGGAGAGGAGAGGAGAGGAGAGGAGAGGAGAGGAGAGGAGACAGTCAGTTAACCAAGGAAATGGATGGCTTAATGAAGGGAGTGGAGCAGAGTACAGTAAATCAATAACTACCGTTTTGGTGATTAACACCACCAAAAGCTTCCATACATTTCCATCTCCTCTTACACACTGTGACATGTCAGTTCTACCACCTTGCTTCACAGCACAGTCATAGTTCCCCAGTCATTTCCAGTGAGCCTGAGCTCATTGACATCCTTGGCATGAGCCACAGACTCAGGCTGTAACTCATTCATATCCTTAGAGGGGTTATTACAGACAGAAGCAGGATCTGAGTACTGCAAAGCGAGCATACACTGTAGTAAATGCTGGGTTTGGATTGGATGTGTTATCATTGAGATGTCTGATTAGACAACACAATATGTAGTGTCGGGAAAAACGCCACTACTTCCTCAATATCAGAAATGTTGTGTCCAAAAACCACATTAGTGTAATGCCGTTTGAGATTATGCTAGTTGCAATGCAAGCTGAGGTCATGCTGGTCATGCTGCTGAGGTCATCCTCAGTTAACCACCTAACTGAGGAACTCAATTTAACCTTGCGCAATACCCAAGATGCAGTTGCACCCCTAAAAACTAAAAACATTTCTCATAAGAAACTAGCTCCCTGGTACACAGAAGATACTCGAGCTCTGAAGCAAGCTTCCAGAAAATTGGAATGGAAATGGCGCCACACCAAACTGGAAGTCTTCCGACTAGCTTGGAAAGACAGTACCGTGCAGTACCGAAGAACCCTTACTGCTGCTCGATCATCCTATTTTTCTAACTTAATTGAGGAAAATAAGAACAATCCAAAATTCCTTTTTGATACTGTCGCAAAGCTAACTAAAAAGCAGCATTCCCCAAGAGAGGATGGCTTTCACTTCAGCAGTGATAAATTCATGAACCTCTTTGATGAAAAGATCATGAATATTAGAAAGCAAATTGCGGACTCCTCTTTAAATCTGCGAATTCCTTCAAAGCTCAGTTGTCCTGAGTCTGCACAACTCTGCCAGGACCTAGGATCAAGAGAGACGCTCAAGTGTTTTAGTACTATATCTCTTGACACAATGATGAAAATAATCATGGCCTCTAAACCTTCAAGCTGCATACTGGACCCTATTCCAACTAAACTACTAAAAGAGCTGCTTCCTGTGCTTGGCCCTCCTATGTTGAACATAATAAATGTCTCTCTATCCACCGGATGTATACCAAACTCACTAAAAGTGGCAGTAATAAAGCCTCTCTTGAAAAAGCCAAACCTTGACCCAGAAAATATAAAAAACTATCGGCCTAAATCTAATCTTCCATTCCTCTCAAACATTTTAGAAAAGGCTGTTGCACAGCAACTCACTGCCTTCCTGAAGACAAACAATGTATACGAAATGCTTCAGTCTGGTTTTAGACCCCATCATAGCACTGAGACTGCACTTGTGAAGGTGGTAAAATGACCTTTTAATGGCATCAGACCGAGGCTCTGCATCTGTCCTCGTGCTCCTAGACCTTAGTGCTGCTTTGATTACCATCGATCACCACATTCTTTTGGAGAGATTGGAAACCCAAATTGGTCTACACGGACAAGTTCTGGCCTGGTTTAGATCTTATCTGTCGGAAAGATATCAGTTTGTCTCTGTGAATGGTTTGTCCTCTGACAAATCAACTGTAAATTTCAGTGTTCCTCAAGGTTCTGTCTTATGACCACTATTGTTTTCACTATATATTTTACCTCTTGGGGATGTCATTCGAAAACATAATGTTAACTTTCACTGCTATGCGGATGACACACAGCTGTACATTTCAATGAAACATGGTGAAGCCCCAAAATTGCCCTCGCTAGAAGCACGTGTTTCAGACATAAGGAAGTGGATGGCTGCAAACTTTCTACTTTTAAACTCGGACAAAACAGAGATGCTTGTTCTAGGTCCCAAGAAACAAAGAGATCTTCTGTTGAATCTGACAATTAATCTTAATGGTTGTAGAGTCGTCTCAAATAAAACTGTGAAGGACCTCGGCGTTACTCTGGACCCTGATCTCTCTTTTGAAGAACATATCAAGACCATTTCAAGGACAGCTTTTTTCCATCTACGTAACATTGCAAAAATCAGAAACTTTCTGTCCAAAAATGATGCAGAAAAATTAATCCATGCTTTTGTCACTTCTAGGTTAGACTACCGCAATGCTCTACTTTCCGGCTACCCGGATAAAGCACTAAATAAACTTCAGTTAGTGCTAAATACGGCTGCTAGAATCCTGACTAGAACCAAAACATTTGATCATATTACTCCAGTGCTAGCCTCCCTACACTGGCTTCCTGTCAAGGCAAGGGCTGATTTCAAGGTTTTACTGCTAACCTACAAAGCATTACATGGGCTTGCTCCTACCTATCTCTCTGATTTGGTCCTGCCATACATACCTACACGTACGCTACGGTCACAAGACCCAGGCCTTCTAATTGTCCCTAGAATTTCTAAGCAAACAGCTGGAGGCAGGGCTTTCTCCTATAGAGCTCCATTTTTATGGAATGGTCTGCCTACCCATGTAAGAGACGCAAACTCGGTCTCAACCTTTAAGTCTTTACTGAAGACTCATCTCTTCAGTGGGTCATATGATTGAGTGTAGTCTGGCCCAGGAGTGGGAAGGTGAACGGAAAGGCTCTGGAGCAACGAACCGCCCTTGCTGTCTCTGCCTGGCCGGTTCCCCTCTTTCCATTGGGATTCTCTGCCTCTAACCCTATTACAGGGGCTGAGTCACTGGCTTACTGGGGCTCTTTCATGCCGTCCCTGGGAGGGGTGCGTCACTTGAGTGGGTTGAGTCACTGATGTGATCTTCCTGTCTGGGTTGGCGCCCCCCCCTTGGGTTGTGCCATGGCAGAGATCTTTGTGGGCTATACTCGGCCTTGTCTCAGGATGGTAAGTTGGTGGTTGACCACCCTCTAGTGGTGTGGGGGCTGTGCTTTGGCAAAGTGGGTGGGGTTATATAATTCCTGTTTGGCCCTGTCCGGGGGCCACAGTGTCTCCTGACCCCTCCTGTAGTATAGACCAGCCTCCAGTATTTATGCTGCAGTAGTTTATGTGTCGGGGGGCTAGGGTCAGTTTGTTATATCTGGAGTACTTCTCCTGTTCTATTCGGTGTCCTGTTTGAATTTAAGTGTCCTCTCTCTAATTCTCTCTTTCTTTCTCTCTCTCGGAGGACCTGAGTCCTAGGACCATGCCACAGGACTACCTGACATGATGACTCCTTGCTGTCCCCAGTCCACCTGGCCGTGCTGCTGCTCCAGTTTCAACTGTTCTGCCTTATTATTATTGGACCATGCTGGTAATTTATGAACATTTGAACATCTTGGCCATGTTCTGTAATAATCTCCACCCGGCACAGCCAGAAGAGGACTGGCCACCCCACATAGCCTGGTTTCTCTCTAGGTTTCTTCCTAGGTTTTGGCCTTTCTAGGGAGTTTTTCCTCGCCACCATGCTTTTACACCTGCATTGCTTGCTGTTTGGTGTTTTAAGCTGGGTCTTGTACAGCACTTTGAGATATCAGCTGATGTACGAAGGGCTATATAAATAAATTTGATTTGATTTTGATTTGATTTACTATCTTCACATACCGCCAAATAACTGATTAAAACACATTTTTTGCAATGAAGGTCTAGAGTAGCCACAACAGCAGCCTCCAGGGCAGCACCATGATGTAGCCGTCTCCTCTGGGTACATTGACTTCAATACAAAACCCAGGAGGCTCGTGGTTCTCACCCCTTTCCATACACTTACAGAGTAATTATCACTGTAATTATCCGTACGACATCCTCCAACCTATCAGGGCTCTTGCAGTATGAACTAACATCTTGTCCATCCAATCAAATGATCAGAGAATTAATCTAGTACTGAAAGCATAAACTACAGCTAGGCAGCACTGCAGTGCATAAAGTGTGGTGAGTAGTTGGCTCAAAGGGAAAGAAGAGTTTGGAACAAATTCATTTCTTCCAAAAATTAGGGAGAAGCAACAGAGAGAGAGAGAGAGAGAGAGAGAGAGAGAGAGAGAGAGAGAAGAATTTGAAAGAATTTGAAACTATAAAAGATTAAGAAAAAATCTAAATATTTATTGGGTGAAAAGCCAAAATGTGTCCTCCTGCCACAACCTGAGGGACAGCCAGTGAGAAGTGCAAAGTAATGTCGATAATATTTCCCGTTATGTTTTGTCTTTCATACTCTGTCATGTGTCTTCTCAGTCATATTGACACTGGTCTACTACCATTGCTATAATGTATTGTTGTTCTGATTAATATTGTTGTTGTTAATGGTAATCCCATGTCCACTACTACTTTATTATTGATGTTGGTCCCACCATTTATATATACAGTGCCTTGCGAAAGTATTCGGCCCCCTTGAACTTTGCGACCTTTTGCCAAATTTCAGGCTTCAAACATAAAGATATAAAACCGTATTTTTTTGTGAAGAATCAACAACAAGTCGGACACAATCATGAAGTGGAACGACATTTATTGGATATTTAAAACTTTTTTAACAAATCAAAAACTGAAAAATTGGGCGTGCAAAATTATTCAGCCCCCTTAAGTTAATACTTTGTAGCGCCACCTTTTGCTGTGATTACAGCTGTAAGTCGCTTGGGGTATGTCTCTATCAGTTTTGCACATCGAGAGACTGACATTTTTTCCCATTCCTCCTTGCAAAACAGCTCGAGCTCAGTGAGGTTGGATGGAGAGCATTTGTGAACAGCAGTTTTCAGTTCTTTCCACAGATTCTCGATTGGATTCAGGTCTGGACTTTGACTTGGCCATTCTAACACCTGGATATGTTTATTTTTGAACCATTCAATTGTAGATTTTGCTTTATGTTTTGGATCATTGTCTTGTTGGAAGACAAATCTCCGTCCCAGTCTCAGGTCTTTTGCAGACTCCATCAGGGCCTCTTGGCTGCATCTCTGATCAGTCTTCTCCTTGTATGAGCTGAAAGTTTAGAGGGACGGCCAGGTCTTGGTAGATTTGCAGTGGTCTGATACTCCTTCCATTTCAATATTATCGCTTGCACAGTGCTCCTTGGGATGTTTAAAGCTTGGGAAATCTTTTTGTATCCAAATCCGGCTTTAAACTTCTTCACAACAGTATCTCGGACCTGCCTGGTGTGTTCCTTGTTCTTCATGATGCTCTCTGCGCTTTTAACGGACCTCTGAGACTATCACAGTGCAGGTGCATTTATACGGAGATTTGATTACACACAGGTGGATTGTATTTATCATCATTAGTCATTTAGGTCAACATTGGATCATTCAGAGATCCTCACTGAACTTCTGGAGAGAGTTTGCTGCACTGAAAGTAAAGGGGCTGAATAATTTTGCACGCCCAATTGTTCAGTTTTTGATTTGTTAAAAAAGTTTGAAATATCCAATAAATGTCGTTCCACTTCATGATTGTTTCCCACTTGTTGTTGATTCTTCACAAAAAAATACAGTTTTATATCTTTATGTTTGAAGCCTGAAATGTGGCAAAAGGTCGCAAAGTTCAAGGGGGCCGAATACTTTCGCAAGGCACTGTATATGAATATACAGTATATATATTTTATATAAATATATATATTTTTTTTTCTATATGTATAATTTGACAATGTAAGTAATTATGAACTTGCCATGTCAATAAAGTCAATTGAATTTAATTGAGAGAGGGAGGAAGAGAGAGAGAGAGAGAGAGAGAGAGAGAGAGAGAGAGAGAGAGAGAGAGAGAGAGAGAGAGAAATCCATATCAGGGGATATCTTTTCATGACAAGTTTTTAATATTCTACAAAATATTTAGAGTTTTGTGGATATGCACCATATCGTGACAAATTCTGAATCCAATTGCATCTTGTGGACATACAGTATGTGATATTGGAATAACTTCGAATATCACACATGGACATTTCCTGTGTCCGGATTAGGACTCATTCAATATCCTGAGATATATGACATCCTATTTTCTCTCATCATGTTGACAAATACTGACTGTATAGGTTGCATATCTGTGTTTTCTCAGCACATTCAAGATATGAAGCGATATTGTTTCCAGATATGCTTCTCTTGGCTGAGGTCCATATCCTGATCTTTATATGCTTTTTGATGTGCTGAAAATAAGGACTATTTCTGATGGAGTTCTGAGTTTTCAGTACATTATCAATAATTTGACAAACATGAAATCCATATTTTTCTTTCATGCACAAATAAATTCTCGATTCCCTCTGGGTGTCAAACATGGTATGGCTGGATATAGACTCCTTAGATATCCTGAGATAGGCCTATGTGGACATCTTATTTTCTTTATAAGATTACAAGTACTGACAGTAGGCCTACATAAACTCAGCAAAAAAATAAACGTTCCCTTTTCAGGACCCTGTCTTTCAAAGATATTTAGTAAAATCCAAATAACTTCACAGATCTTCATTGGGTTTAACACCGTTTCCCATGCTTGTTCAATGAACCGTAAATAATAAATTGACATGCACCTGTGGAACAATTGTTAAGACACTAACAGCTTACAGACGGTAGGTAATTAAGGTCACAGTTATGAAAACTTAGGACACTGAAGAGGCCTTTCTGACTCTGGAAAATACCAAAAGAAAGATGCCCAGGGTTCTTGCTCATCTGCATGAACGTGCCTTAGGCATGCTGCAAGGAGGCATGAGGACTGCAGATGTGGCCAGGGCAATAAATTGCAATGTCCGTACTGTGAGACGCCTAAAACAGCGCTACAGGGAGACAGGACAGACAGCTGATCATCCTCGTAGTGGCAGACCATGTGTAACAACACCTGCACAGGATCGGTACATCCGAACATCACACCTGCGGGACAGGTATAGGATAGCAACAACAACTGCCCAAGTTACACCAGGAACGCACAATCCCTCCATCAGTGCTCAGACTGTCCGCAATAGGCTGACAGAGGCTGGACTGAGGGCCTGTAGGCCTATTGTAAGGCAGGTCCTCACCAGACATCATCGGCAACAACGTTGCCTATGGGCACAAACCCACCGTCGCTGGACCAGACAGGGCTGGCAAAAAGTGCTCTTCACTGACGAGTTGCAGTTTTGTCTCACCAGGGGTGATGGTCGGAATCGAGTTTATCGTCGAAGGAATGAGCATTACACTGAGGCCTGTAGTCTGGAGCGGGATCAATTTGGAGGTGGAGGGTTCGTCATGGTTTGGGGCGGTGTGTCACAGCCTCATTGGACTGAGCTTGTTATCATTGCAGGCAATCTCAATGCTGTGCTTTACAGGGTCGACATCCTCCTCCCTCATGTGGTACCCATTCTGCAGGCTTATCCTGACCCTCCAGCATGACAATGCCACCAGCCATACTGCTCGTTCTGTATGTGATTTCCTGCAAGACAGAAATGTCAGTGTTCTGCCATGGCCTGCGAAGAGCCTGGATCTCAATCCCATTGAGCACGTCTGGGACCTGTTGGATCGAAGGGTGAGGGACGGCCATTCCCCCCAGAAATGTCTGGGAACTTGCATGTGCCTTGGTGGAAGAGTGGGGTAACATCTCATAGCAAGGACGGGCAAATCTGGTGCAGTCCATGAGGAGGAGACACACTGCAGTACTTAATACACCAGATACTGACTGTTGCTTTTGATTTTTACCCCCCCCCCCCCTTTGTTCAGGGACATATTATTCAATTTCTGTTAGTCACATGTCTGTGGAACTTCTTCAGTTTATGTCTCAGTTGTTGAATCTTGTTATGTTCATACAAATATTTACACATGTTAAGTTTGCTGAAAATAAACGCAGTTGACAGCGAGAGGACGTTTATTTTTTTTAATGAGTTTAGTAAATCTTCTCAGCACATACAATGCATATGCTCTTGACTAAGGTCCATATCAGGATCTTGATATACATTTTGATATTCTAAATAAGGACAAATCCTGATGCTTTTTTGAGTTTTGAGGCTAGCTAAATAATTTGACAAATATTTAATCCATATCATTCTTTCAGACACTAGCTATACTTTCAGTATTGCCTCCAGATAAAGTTGCACGCAAACCAAAAGCTAAAAGCACTGTAACTGATAGAATTGCAATAAGAATCACACATTTTCTGTTTTGAATTTGGGCACCACAAATGAGTGTGCAAACGGTGTGTGCTCAAATTGACAACTGGAGAAACAAAGAAGTGAGAAGCTGTTCAGAAATTATCTCAAAGAATTTACCTCTAAAGTGAGTAGCTAATTTGAGATGTTTCATTTATTTTAGTAACTAGATTGAAGAATGTTAGCTAAATCCAGTAGGGCTAGTTAATTAGCTAACTAGCTAACCTTGATAGGGGGGGGGGTAGCCTAGCTAGCTAATAAATAATGAAATTGCCTTTTTTTTACCCCCAAGGAGACCTAGACCAAAACATGTCTAGGCATATTTTGTATTCCTGATTAATATAAGCTAACTCCTACATAGCTTGGCTAGCTAGCTTATTCTAGTTTGTTTTCTTATCATGAATGAAGCAGGTAGAGTAGCTACACTATATATACAAAAGTGTATGGACACCCCTTAAAATTAGTGGCTTTTTCAGCCACACGTGTTGCTGACAGGTGTACAAAATTGAGCACACAGCCTTGCGATCTCCACAGGTAAAATCATTTGGGAGCTGGACATTTCATGATTTGGATTCAGCCCATTTTTATCAGAATTACCAGGATTAATATTACATATCATGTAAGGATATCTATTGAAAGTATATCTTTTTTTATATATGATCAGGTGATGACTACAGATATGATGCATTTCTGAATATATGCCTAAGTATAAAGGTTTAGATAATAGATGTACTACACCTGCTCGTTGAATATCTCATTCCAAAATCATGGGCATTAATATGGAGTTGGTCCCCCTTTGCTACTATAACAGCCTCCACTCTTCTGGGAAGGCTTTCCACTAGATGTTGGAGCATTGCTGTGGGGACTTGCTATAGCAGTAAAGGGGGGACTAACTCCATATTAGTGTCAGATATCTGGAAACATATCGATAAATATAATCCCTCATGTTGACCTTTTTCGCAGTGTTTGTTGTATTTTTTTCTTCTTAATTTACCTTTCACTTACTTAGCTAATGCAGCTAATTTAGCCTACTCAATAACCTGACCCAAATAGAGAGGAATGCTATTTATGTTAGTTAGCTTGCTAAGGCTATCCAACACTACAACTCTTTCAAATCAAGGTAATCTTTCAAATTTATACATTTATTGCCACCGTGGATCACCGGTGTAACAGCTAAACTGTTTACTGTAAACTGTACTGCGTGATTGCACACATGGATTGGATTGTGGGATTACTAATGTGCTAGTTCTAGTTTGTTGGCTATAATGTTAATATGGTGGCAACGATGTCGGCTGTGTAGCGGTTAGCGGTTATGGTATGAAGGTTTGGCTTGGAGAGGTTGGCGCCTGGTCACAGACTGCTGTTGGTTAGAGGAAGAGAGCACATATAATTTTACAATGAGCGAAGGGATGATTCAGTATGTGGCTTCTGAAAGTAAACTGTGTGTGCCGGTGATCAGGGGTGTATTAATTTTGCTAATTCTGTTGCAAAATGTTTCTTAAGCGGAAGCAAACAGTGAACTCTGTGTTTGGGTGTTCAGGGGTATATTCATTTGGCTGATTCTGTTGCAAAATGCTTCTTAAACGGAAGCAAACAGAACAAAAACAGGGAGGAACCTACCTGAATTTGTCCAATAGAAACGAATGATTAATCAAATTAAACCAAACAAAATCGTATTTTATTTGATCGAATCAAATTGTATTCATCACATGCGCCAAATACAACAGGCATAGACTTTACCATGAAATGCTTACTTATGAGCTCTTTCCCAACATTGCAGAGTTAAAAAGTAAGAACATTTGCAAATAAATATAGAAAATAGTATCACAATAAATACCAATAACGAGGCTATATACAAGGAGAACCGTAGAGAGTCAGTGCAAAAAAGGGAAAATGCAAATAGTCTTTGTAGCCATTTGATTAACTGTTCAGCAGTCTTATGGCTTGTGGGTAGAGGCTGTTCAGGAGCCTTTTAGTCCCAGACTTTCCACCCTGTACCGCTTGTTGTGTGGTAGCAGAGTGAACTGTCTATGGCTTGGGGGGTTGGGTCTATGAACATTTTCAGGGCCTTCCTCTGACACCTACTGGTATAGAGTTCTGGATGGCAGGGATCACCACCCCAGTGATGTACTGGGCCTCCCACATCACCCTCTGTAGCGCCTTGCAGTCTGATGCCAAGTAGTTGCCATACCAAGCGGTGATGCAGCAAGTCAATATGCTCTCAATGGTACAGCTGTAGAACCTTTTGAGGATATGAAGGCCCATGCCAAACTTTTTCAGTCTCCTGAGGGGGAAAGAGGTGTTGTCGTATCTCACTCACAACTAAGTTGGTGTGTTTGGACCATGTTAATTCCTTAGTAATGTGGAAACCGATGAACTTGAAGCTCTCAACCCGCTCCACTATAACCCTGTCGATGTGGATGGGGGCGTGCTTGGCCATTCTTTTCCTGTAATCCACAACCAGCTCCTTTGTCTTGCTGACGTTGTGGGAGAGATTTTTGTCTTGGCACCACACTGCCAGGTCACTGACTTCCTCCCGATAGGTTGTGTCAGCCTCGTCGTCGGTGATCAGGCCTACCACCGTCGTGTCATCAGCAAATGTATTACTGATGTTGTTGGAGTTGTGTGCGGCCACGCAGTCGTGGGTGAACAGGGAGTACAGTAGGGGACAAAGCACGCACTCCAGTTGCAGAGGGAGGTGTTTAGTCCTGAGTTTAGGATGAGCTTGGAGGGCACTATGGTGTTGAAAGCTATGCTGTACTCAATGAACAGCACTCTCACATAGTTGTTCCTTTTGTCCAGGTGGGAGAGTGCAGTGGGAAGTGCAATAGCATCACCTGTGGATCTATTGAGGCAGTATGCAAATTTGAGTGGGTCCAGGATGTCTGGGATGTTGGTGTTGATATGGCCATGACCAGCCTTTCAAAGCATTTCACGACTACAGATGTGACTGTCACAGATGTTGCTACACCTCAGATCAGCTAGATGCAGGCAAGAGTCACCTTCATTACTCCAATATGTCTCTCGGCCTGTGCACCTACATTATAAACTTTCATTCATAGGCTAGGTTGTGGGAACCTCATGATGGGTATAGGGCAAATTTGAGTATCATGCAGTAGCCTAAACCTATCAATGTTGTTCATGGAATAATATGAATGACAGTCATCCAATATGCTGTAATAGAAATACGGCCCTGCTCATAAAATAAAATTAAAAAAATATCCTCCCTTATCTTGAATGGAACAACTTGCTACTGCTGTGAATGTAAACAACACTACCTGTCAAGTTATTCCCATTTTGAAATGCCCACATTAATGCATGCAGAAGCCCATGGTAATCGCTAATGCATAGGCAAATTGTGTTGGCAAAAGTGTGTGTGCAGGCAAATTGTAATTTCTGTGCCAGTTGTAAAGGTACCAATTGACTCCACCAGCAGTTCAGATGTGTGAAGGATGCTGTGACCTTCAGATAGCCCAACCCTTGATTGACAGCAAACATAAAGCCCTTCTACACTAATCAGATTAGAACACACTGGGATCCACTGGGGACGAGGATGTGACAGGCACACTGATTTACACCTTCTCCACACACTCACCTCTTTATGTGCGTGCATGTGAGTGTGTGTGTGTTTGTCTGTCTGAGTGCTTGTCTAGTTCTGCTCTGAATGAGAATTAAATAGAAGATAACATATGGTACTGTGATGAGAGGGGCTGTCTGCTTCTCCTAACAGAAAGCAGGATGATTTTTGGAGGGGGGGGGGGGGGGGGGTAATTTCTATTTTCCAGGAGGGCATCAAGAGTGGCAGGGGACCTATACTTTTAAAACCTGCCGCTTTGAAAAGTAACACTACAATTTTGGAGTTCTGTGGTTGCCATGGCACCGTGAGGTCGCCTTGGCAGAGACCTCCTGTATATTTTGTAGATAGCCAAGTGTGTATAGATCTGGTCTGGATTGCATCTATTTGTTTAATTCCCGTGAATTAATGGTAAATCAGCTTTCTCACGATAGCTAGCTATCGATGCTATCAAGCTAGCTATCTAGTGAATTTTGATTCTAATACCGGGGGGGTTTTCTACTACAATGAGGAGGACTATAATGCATGGTGAGCTAGCATTTGCGATTTCATCGGTCTGGAGGTTTGATCAAGCCATGTGGTTCCTTATTGCATAGAAGTTATTTAGCTCGTCTGGTAGGCTCGTGTCACTGGGCAGCTCTCGGCTGTGCTTCCCTTTGTAGTCTGTAATATTTTGCAAGCCCTGCCACATCCGACGAGCGTTTGAGCCGGTGTAATACAATTCGGTATTAGTTCTGTATTGACGCTTTTCCTGTTTGATGATTCGTCGGAGGGCATAGTGGGATTTCTTATAAGCTTCCCGGTTAGAGTCCCGCTCCTTGAAAGCTGCAGCTCTACCCATTAGCTCAGTGCGAATGATGACTGTAATCCATGACTTCTGGTTGGGGTATGTACGTACAGTCACTGAAGTCCTCAATGCACTTATTGATAAAGCCAGTGACTGATGTGGTGTACTCCTCAATGCCATCGGAAGAATCATGGAACATATTCCAGTCTGTGCTAACAAAACAGTCCTGTAGCATAGCATCTGCTTCATCTGGCCACTTTTTTATAGACCGAGTCACTGGTGCCTCCTGCTTAAATTGTTGATAGTAAGCAGGAATCAGGAGGTTAGATTTGCCAGATTTGCCAAATGGAGGGTGAGGGAGAGCTTTGTACGTGTATCTGTGTGTGGAGTAAAGATGGTCTAGAATTGTTTTCCCTCTGGTTGCACATTTAACATGCTGATAGAAATTAGGTAAAACGGATTTAAGTTTCCCTGCATTAAAGTCCCCGGCCACTAGGAGCACTGCCTCTGGATGTGCGTTTTCCTGTATACAGCTCATTGAGTGCGGTTTTAGTGCCAGCATCGGTCTGTGGTGGTATGTAGACAGCAACGAAAAATGCAGATTAATTATTTTTAGGTAAATAGTGTGGTCTCCAGCTTTTATGAGATACTCTACCTCAGGCGAGCAAAACCTCAAGACTTTCTTGGATATCGTGCACCAGCTGTTGTTTAGATATATGCAGAGGCCCCCGCCCCATGTATTACCAGAGGCTGATGTTCTATCCTGCCAGCTGTATGTTCTTAATGTTGTCGTTCAGCCACGACTCAGTGAAACATATAGTAACAATTACAGCCTTGCAGACCTTTGGCATTCTAGTTGTCAAATTTGTTGAGGTAATCTGAAGAGATTTCACCCCATGCTTCCTGAAGTTGGACAAGTTGGATTGGCTTGATGGGCACTTCTCACGTACCATACGGTCAAGCTGCTCCCACAACAGTTCAATACGATTGAGATCCGGTGACTGCGCTGGCCACTCCGTTATAGACAGAATACCAGCTGACTGCTTCTTCCCTAAATACTTCTTGCATAGTTTGGAGCTGTGCTTTGGGTCATTGTCCTGTTGTAGGAGGAAATTGGCTCCAATTATGCGCCGTCCACAGGGTATGGCATGGCGTTGCAAAATGGAGTGATAGCCTTCCTTCTTCAAGATCCCTTTGACCCTGTATAAATCTCCCATTTTACCACCACCAAAGCACCCCCAGACCATCACATTGCCTCCACCATGTTTGACAGATGGCATCAAGCACTCCTCCAGCATCTTTTCATTTTTCTGGGTTTCACTAATGTTCTTCTTTGTGATCCGAACATCTCAAACTTAGATTTGTCTGTCCATAACACTTTCTTCAAATCTTCCTCTGTCCAGTGTTTGTGTTCTTTTGCACACCTAGTGATGGTTGCTGATAATGGGCCTCTGTACGCCTATGTAGATATTTCCAGCTACAATAGTCATTTAAAACATTAACAATGTCTACATTGTATAATTTTTTTCCCCTTCTTTTTAAAATGTTTTACCCCCTTTTCTCCCCAATTTCGTGGAATCCAATTGTTAGTAGTTACTATCTTGTCTCATCGCTACAACTCCCGTACGGGCTCGGGAGAGACGAAGGTCGAAAGCCATGCGTCCTCCGAAACACAACCCAACCAAGCCGCACTGCTTCTTAACACAACGCGCATCAAAACCCGGAAGCCAGCCGCACCAATGTGTCGGAGGAAACACCGTGCACCTGGCAACCTGGTTAGCATGCACTGCGCCCGGCCCGCCACAGGAGTCGCTAGTGCGCAATGAGACAATGATATCCCTACCGGCCAAACTCTCCCTAACCCGGACGACAATTGTGCATCGCCCCATGGACCTCCCCGTCGCGGCCGGCTGCGACAGAGCCTGGGCTCGAACCCAGAGTCTCTGGTGGCACAGCCCTAGACCACTGCGCCACCCGGGAGGCATCCTACACTGTATATCTGATCAATTAGCCTTTAAAATGATAAACTTGGATTAGCTAACACAAAGTGACATTGGAAGACAGGAGTGATGGTTGCTGATCATGGGCCTCTGTACGCCTATGTAGATATTCCATAAAATATTCCAGCTACAATAGTCATTTAACAATGTCTACACTGTATTTCTGATCAATTTGATGTTGTTTTAATGGACAAAAAAATTGTTTTTCTTTCAAAAACAAGGACATTTCTAAGTGATCCCAAACTTTTGAACTGTAGTGTATACTTTTTTTTTTGCTTTCTCTTGGGTTTCCCACTGGCCTGGGCCCAGGACCTTTAGTCCCGATAAGCTCCCACATTAACACGGCCCTGGGTAGAGTACCTATTGGTGATGACCATTTCAATGTCCACAAAGCAGTAGTTATATAGCAGGGCAGAGACGTAACCCTTGGCCACAGTAGTGATCTCTAAGGAAAGGTAGGTCGAGCCACAGCCTGTTCAACCCGCTACCATCCAGAAGGCGAGGTCAGTACAGGTGCACCAACGCTGGGACAGAGAGACTGAGAAACAGCTTCTATCTCCAGGCCTTCAGACTGTTAAACCATTTTCATATCTTTCTTTCAGAGGCCAATGTCAGGGCCGCTGTGGCTAAGGGTTACGTGTCTGCCCTGTTGAAGCTGTATGAGGACTCGCATAACAAGGACCCGGACCATGAGACCATCCCCATCCGCCTGGCCCTGCTCGACTGTCGGCACCAGACCACCCACTGCAATGTCTACACTGTATTTCTAAACGATTTGATGTTATTTTAATGGATTTAAAAAATGTGCTTTTCTTTCAAAAACAAAGACATTTCTAAGTGAACCCAAACTTTTGAACGATAGTGTAAGATATTACAGTTTTTAATGTCCCGTTGGTAGGATATACAGTACATGCTTTCAGTTCGTCCCATTTATTTTCCAGAGATTGAACGTTACCTAGCAGGAGGGAAGGCAAAGGCAGATTAGCCACTCATCGTCTGATCCTCACAAGGCACCCTGATCTTTTCCTGTGAAATCTCAGGTTTCCTTCTCCAGTCGGGTGTCTGTAGTATATCCCTCCCATCCAGGTCAGTGAAGAAAAACTCTTTGTCTAATCTGAAGTGACTAATAGCAGTTCTGATGTCCAGAATCTATTTTCTGTCATACGGTAGGAGCAACATTATGTAGAAAACAAGTTACGAACAAAGCGAAAAAACAAACAAATTAGCATGGTTGGTTAAGAGTTGATAAGACGCCAGTCACCCCCTCCGGTGCCATCTCACTTAAGCAGTTTTCAAAACTGATAAGATATACTTTTGCATGGATGTTTCCTCGCTGATTTTTCATTACTTCTTTCTTATTTCTGTCTTCATCCCTTTCTTTGTTTCATCATCTCATCGGTTCATCTTGTGAGTTGATTAGATGTGAAGTAAGGGGCAACATGGCGAGATCACCCTTACTATTGTGTTAAGATTATTCCTTAAGAGCAATAATGAAGGAGGATGTTAGAGCTCACTGCTAACAGCAAGCCCTGCCAATCCCCACCTGAAAAATTTCCCTTAACAAACGCTTACTCTAAAATCCAAAACCTCTTTCATACAAGAAATGGGGACATTTTGTAGATTAAAAAGGAGTCATCCAGCCGGCAGCTGTGTAGAGAAAAAGGACTTGCTCGTAACCTTGTTCCTAGTCACAACAAACACAAACAAAGTGTCTGGTCTGGAGCGTGAAGTCACAAGCTCTGCTGGTCGGCTACTACCTGGCAACCTATAGTAGCGGTGCCAAATGTCCTGGTCTGCCTTATGATCAAGTTTGATCCCCACTGTGAATTATTTTAAAGTTTGCTACAAATTGAGATATTTAATTAAATAGTGATCTATTCTTACTAATATATTTTGTCAAATCACAAGACCACGTGCTGACACAGACCAATCACCGGCCGGCAGGCTACGAGGAGGCCCCATTAAACTCTCTCAGGCATGATGAAAACGACTACATCGAACATGATCCTTGGCGATTTGTTGGTGCCATTCAGCCCCATTCAGCAATATGGGGGCTTCAAATTCAGGGCTACGACTACATACTGGTTTATGGTATACTAAAGTCATGTGAAATACACAGCATTTAGATGAGCATACCCTCCCTGCCTTTTGTGCAGTACAAATCCAGAAGAAAAATGTAATTGCAAACATTGACAACAATAATTTGGCTATAGATTAAGTATGAGCAGCAGCTGATTCCTACAAGTGATCAGTGATAGTAGTTTGTTAACTCTGTTGCTGTTGTAGCCTCTGAAAGTCCCTTTAGCCAAAGTGTTACGCATTTCCTCATTTTCTCGTTTCTTCCCTGCTACCCCTCAGGTTCTTGTTGCCCAGAAGCTGCCTGGCTGGTGCAGTGAGTCAGTAACACAGTAGATAGTCCAATGTTTACAATTCAAATCCTATTAGCCATGTTGTCAGGAGTGACCAATCGACCGTGAAATCATCATTAACACAAAGGTACAAAAAAAGAGAGTGGGGAAACAAAACAAAACAAAACATAACAGGCCAACAGATTTATCATTAATAGTTATGCTACTGGCTGTGTTGGGGAGAAGTTTGCTCAGAGGGCATCTTGTATGAACAGTATGTCGAAAGTGGTATGCCCATCTACATGAGATCATTACCATAGTGTATCCTCACACATTAATTAATCATACTAAAGTGATTGCTCTACCTATGTCATGCTATCATGTTCTGTTTCATGCCATTAGATCAACAGATACCTACTCCAATGGCTTAAGAAAAGGTTCAAAATGGTAGTATGTCTGTGAGCAGTATACGTTGGTAAAACATGATTTGCACACAATCTCTCAGCACAAGGAGAACACACATGAGACCAAGCAGACAATGGACACACAGTGAAAATCCTTTCATCGGTTTTATAATTATGTGCAAATGCAATCTTAATCGGATTATTCATGTCATCCATTCAGCCAGCCGCATTGCAATCAAGCACAGTGATCTGGAGAGATAGTGCAACCTTCATTACTGTACACACAATGGGCTGAGAGAGAAACAGACATCTCATCCCAACATTGCCTCCCCTGACCCCAAGAATAACTAATCCAAGGTTATTACCATTTTCCTTCTGTTTCTCTCTATTTCCCTGATAATGAAAGTTAGCAGTCTAGGCTGTTAACAACCTCGTTTCTCTATTAGGAAAATGATTTAAACTTACCATGGTCTGTGGAAAGAAAATATGTTGTTTCTGATGTATTTTAATCAAATGCCTGTGGGTCAGGATGGAAACCAAACAAGCCAGTCATTTCATTTTCAGTGTAAGGCTCTTCACAGGGCAGTGGGTCAGGGAGCACATAATGCACTACATTGCAATCAGGAATTATATTCAATGGGGGAAAAAGTGAGTACAACTGGCTGTTGGAGTTGAATATTGATTTGAAAATGTATTTTTCACGGTGTCTATAAGTTTGTCTTTCATGTCAACATATTCAGAATAAGCAATGTTCTGATTTTCAAAGAAGGCCAAAACAAAATCATTATAATGATCTCTAACTTAACTCAGCCCAAATGGTTCAGTATATCACCATTTACTGTAATGGCTAAACATACAGTACTAGTGTAACTACACACATTGACCCCCCCCCCCCCCCCCCCCCTTGTTTTTACACTGCTGCTACTCGCTGTTCTTTTCTATGCATAGTCACTTTACCCCTACCTACATGTACAAATTACCTCGACTAACCTTTACCCCCGCACATTGACTCGGTACCGGTACCCCCTGTATGTAGCCTCTGTATTGTTATTGTTTTGTGTTACTTTTTATTTACTTTTTTACTTTAGTTTATTTAGTAAATATTTTCTTATCTCTGTTTCTTTACCTGTATTATTGGTTAAGGGCTGTTGTATTCATCACATGTGACAAATCAAATTTGATTGAATTTGATTAACACAATCTGTTTAAGACTAGAGAAGCACCACCCATATCATCATCAGTAATAATGCTCTGACAGCAGGGGAGTAGGAAGTGTGTCACAGCTCGTCTCTTCTCTTCCCAAACTGTCGAAAATGTATTTTCTGCTGTTGTTGTGAGAGTAATTACTCACTGATCTCCTATTAAATCAGACACACTCAAGTCATGCATGGTGATTATGAGAGCTTATTGATTTGTGCTGCACCACTCACCCATCAACTTAATTCATTCTAAATGACTTATTAGCTGCCAATAGAAAGGTAAACTCAATATGGCACACGAGTTAGTTCAGTTTTGTCATTGCCGTTTTTTATTAACCCACCACTGTCAAAACCCATAAAATGAGAGGTTTAACAAAATGACAGGGATGTTTCCGAGTAAGCAGGCAGTTGGACACAAAGGTTGTCGAACATTGTTTACCTGGGGCGCCAAAAATTGTTTTAAAGTTACTTTGTATCTGACAATTCATTTTTTACAGCACAAATTTTTTATTTTAACAATTGTATTCTAATTCTACTTAAATTGTCTGTATCAACGTGTCTGCAGTATTCTTTATCTCTAATTACTCTACAGCAGTAATATTGTGATTTATATGCATGTGCATTCCTTCATTATGTTGAATGCCAAATAAGTTCAGTTAAACTGTTAGAGAGATTAACAAACAGCAACATCCATAATTACTTTTCAAATCCCTTCTTAGACACCAGTGTCACAAGTTCTTCATATAAATCGGCTGATAACACACAATAGTTTTCAGTGGCGAATCACACAAATCTGATATGTTACATCAGTCCAGTTTGGACAATCAACTGAGTGGCAGCTGTTCCAGAAATGTTTAAAATTCTCCACAACATGTAAAATGATAATCTGCTGTATTGAAAATTAAAATGGCATTTGGCGGAAATATGCTCAAATCTATTGATGAAAATACCTCTCACTACCAGGCCCAGGCTCGTGCACAGAAAGAGGTATAAGGGTGCATGAGCACCTGCCCTTTTGCCCTCCTATGAGATAAGTTGCCTTTTCAGATTGGTGGCGTTTTTTTATGAACAATTTTAAATAAATTGCCCATCAAACTAGCTAATTTCAAATGTTCGAATCTTGGAAAATTCCCCCTTCCCAATCCCTTTCACTCATCATGCAGGCAGACACTGCCGGCGCGGGAACAGTAGTGTAGTAGTGGCTACCTTTGAGTTGCATGTGTCATCTCACGGTCAGGAACATGGAAGGCTTCAATTAGACTGTTAGTAGGCCTAAGAGGCAGATGTCAGCAGCAGAACAAACTCCAATCACGGGTAAACCTAGTTAGATTGTTTCAACAGAATAGTTAACTAGCTAGCTAACTAGCTGATTCTAGCTGATAGCCGACCACTCTTTGGCCCTCTTTGCCCTCTCTTTGAGCAGTAGGCTATAAGCTTACTTACAATTGGATGATGTAATGTCAGGTATGATTCAGCGAACACAACAGCCAACTAGTGGAGGTCCAGTGTGCCCTTGACCTTGAGCCAAGACTTTCTAGATGTGAAGAAGGTGAAATCAATGCTGGATCTAAGCAAAACAGAGTTTAGTGTCACTGGCCAGTTTTTACAGACTGAAATCACCTGCTCTGGCTCCAATGAAGACAAATGGACTAAACTTGATGTCCTGCTACAATGTTTTGGCCATCTCTCCGCTATGCAACCTATGCGACCTGGCCAAGGCTTTCGACTCTGCCAATCACCACATTCTTATCGGCAGACTCAACAGCCTTGGATTGTCAAATGACTGCCTTGCCTGGTTCACCAACTACTTCTCAGACAGAGTTCAGTGTGTCAAATCGGAGGGCCTGACCTCTGGCAGTCTATGGGGGATGCCACAGGGTTAAATTCTCGGCCAATTCTTTTCTCTGTATACATCAATGATGTCGCTCTTGCTGCTGGTGATTCTCTGATCCAACTCTACTCAGACGACACCATTCTGTATATATCTGGCCCTTCTTTGGAAACTGTGTTAACTAACCTCCAAACGAGCTTCAATGCCATACAACTCTCCTTCCGTGGTCTCCAACTGCTGTCCAGCATCACTACTCTGGACGGTTCTGACTTAGAATATGTGGACAACTATTATTATTATTTCCGGCGCCTACAGAGATGGCCGCGTTCCTAGGAAACGATGCAGTATATTGTTTTTTTATGTGTTATTTCTTACACTGTTACCCGAGGAAATCTTAGGTTTTATTACATACAGTCTGGAGGAACTATTGGATATAAGAGCAAAGTCAACTCACCAACATTACGACAAGGAATACGACTTTCCCGAAGCAGATCCTCTGTTTGGTCCACCACCCAGGACAATGGATCGGTTCCCAGCCGGCGATCCAAAACAATGGCGCCACAGAAGGGACAGACGGAGCGGTCTTCTGGTCAGGCTCCGTAGACGGGCACATCTCGCACTGCTCCCGAGCATACTACTCGGCAATGTCCAGTCTCTTGACAACAAGGTAGACGAAATCCGAGCAAGGGTTGCCTTCCAGAGAGACATCAGAGACTGTGCCGTTGTTTGTTTCACGGAAACATGGCTCACTCGGGATACGCAATCGGAGTCGGTACAGCCCCCTGGTTTCTTCACGCATCGCGCCGACAGAAACAAGCTCTTCTCCGGTAAGAAGAAGGGCGGGGGTGTATGCCTTATGATTAACGAGATGTGGTGTGATCATAACAACATACAGGAACTCAAGTCCTTTTGTTCATCTGACCTAGAAGTCCTTACAATCAAATGCCGACCGCATTATCTACCAAGAGAATTATCTTCAATCATAATCACAGTCGTGCATATTCCCCCCCAAGCAGACACATCGACGACCTTGAAAGAACTTCATTTGACTCTATGTAACCTGGAAACCACATATCCTGAGGCTGCATTTATTGTAGCTGGGGATTTTAACAAGGCTAATCTGAAAACAAGGCTCCCTAAATGTTATCAACATATCAATTGCACGACCCGGGCTGGCAAAACCCTGGATCATTGTTATTCTAACTTCCGCGACGCATATAAAGCCCTCCCCCGCCCCCCTTTCAGAAAAGCTGACCACGACTCCATTTTGTTGCTCCCAGCCTATAGACAGAAACTTAAACAGGAAGCACCCGTGCTCAGGTCTGTTCAACACGGGTCCGAACAATCGGATTAAACGCTTCAAGATTGCTTCGATCACGTGGACTGGGATATGTTCCACATAGCGTCGAACAACAACATTGATGAATACGCTGATTCGGGGAGCGAGTTTATTAGCAAGTGCATCAGTGATGTTGTACCCACAGCATCTATTAAAACATTCCCCAACCAGAAACCGTGGATTGATGGCAGGATTCGCGCAAAAACTGAAAGCACAAACCAATCAGGGCAAGGTGACCGGAAACATGACCGAATACAAACAGTGTAGATATTCCCTCCGCAAGACAATCAAACAAGCTAAGCGTCAGTATAGAGACAAAGTAGAGTCACAATTGAACGGCTCTGTCATGAGAGGTATGTGGCATGGTCTACAATCAATCACCGACTACAAAAGAAAAACCAGCTCAGTCATGGACCACGATGTCTAGCTCCCAGACAAATTAAACAACTTCTTTGCTTGCTTTGAGGACAATACAGTGTCACTGACACGGCCCGCTACCAAAACCTGTGGGCTCTCCTTCACTGCAGCCAACGTGAGTAAAACATTTAAACGTGTTAACTCTCGAAGGGCTGCAGGCCCAGACGGCATCCCCAGCCGCGTCCTCAGAGCATGCGCAGACCAGCTGGCTGGTGTGTTTATGGACATGTTCAATCAATCCTTATCCCAGTCTGCTGTTCCCACATGCTTCAAGAGGGCCACCATTGTTCTTGTCCCCAAGAAAGCTAAGGTAACTGAGCTAAATGACTATTGCCCGGTAGCACTCACTCCCGATATCATGAAGTGCTTTTAGAGACTAGTCAAGGACCATATCACCTCCACCCTACCTGACACCCTAGACTCACTCCAATTTGCTTACCGCCCCAATAGGTCCACAGACGACGCAATCGCAATAACACTGCACACTGCCCTAACCCATCTGGACAACAGGAATACCAATGTAAGAATGCTGTTCATCGACTACAGCTCAGCATTTAACACCATAGTACCCTCCAAACTCGTCATTAAGCGCGAGACCCTGGGTCTCGACCTCGCCCTGTGCAACTGGGTCCTGGACTTCCTGACGGGCTGCCCCCAGGTGGTGAGGGTAGGTAACAACATCTCCACCCCGCTGATCCTCAACACTGGGGCCCCACAAGGGTGCATTCTCAGCCCTCTCCTGTACTCCATGCGTGGCCATGCACGCTTCCAACTCAATCAGCAAGTTTACAGACGACATTACAGTGGTAGGCTTGATTACCAACAACGACGAGATGGCCTACAGGGAGGAGGTGAGGGCCAGCATCGCCTCTTCAACCTCAGGAGGCTGAAGAAATGTGGCTTGTCACCAAAAACACTCACAAACTTTTACAGATGCACAATCAAGAGCATCCTGTCGGGCTGTATCAACGCCTGGTACGGCAACTGCTCCGCCCACAACCACAAGGCTCTCCAGAGGGTAGGGAGGCCTGCACAACGCATCACCGGGGACAAACTACTTGCCCTCCAGGACACCTACACCAGCCGATGTCACAGGAAGGCCAAAAAAATCATCAAGGACAACAACCACCTGAGCCACTGCCTGTTCACCCCACTATCATCCAGAAGGCGAGGTCAGTACAGGTGCATCAAAGCGAGGACCGAGAGACTGAAAAACAGCTTCTATCTCAAGGCCATCAGACTGTTAAACAGCCATCACTAACATTGAGGGGCTGCTGCCAACATACTGACTCAACTCTAGACACTTTAATAATGGAAGAATGTATGTAATAAATGTATCACTAGCCACTTTAAACAATGCCACTTTATATAATGTTTACATATCCTACATTACTCATCTCATGTGTACACTGCTCAAAAAAATAAAGGGAACACTTAAACAACACAATGTAACTCCAAGTCAATCACGCTTCTGTGAAATCAAACTGTCCACTTAGGAAGCAACACTGATTGACAATAAATTTCACATGCTGTTGTGCAAATGGAATAGACAACAGGTGGAAATTATAGGCAATTAGCAAGACACCCCCAATAAAGGAGTGGTTCTGCAGTTGATTACCACAGACCACTTCTCAGTTCCTATGCTTCCTGGCTGATGTTTTGGTCACTTTTGAATGCTGGCGGTGCTTTCACTCTCGTGGTAGCACGAGACGGAGTACACAACCCACAAAAGTGGCTCAGGTAGTGCAGCTCATCCAAGATGGCACATCAATGCGAGCTGTGGCAAGAAGGTTTGCTGTGTCTGTCAGCGTACTGTCCAGAGCATGGAGGCGCTACCAGGAGACAGGCCAGTACATCAAGAGACGTGGAGGAGGCCGTAGGAGGGTAACAACCCAGCAGCAGGACCGCTACCTCCGCCTTTGTGCAAGGAGGAACAGGAGGAGCACTGCCAGAGCCCTGCAAAATGACCTCCAGCAGGCAACAAATGTGCATGTGTCTGCTCAAACGGTCAGAAACAGACTCCATGAGGGTGGTATGAGGGCCCGACGTCCACAGGTGGGGGTTGTGCTTACAGCCCAACACCGTGCAGGACGTTTGGCATTTGCCAGAGAACACCAAGATTGGCAAATTCGCCACTGGCGCCCTGTGCTCTTCACAGATGAAAGCAGGTTCACACTGAGCACATGTGACAGACGTGACAGTCTGGAGACACCGTGGAGAACGTTCTGCTGCCTGCAACATTCTCCAGCATGACCGGTTTGGCGGTGGGTCAGTCATGGTGTGGGGTGGCATTTCTTTGGGGGGCCGCACAGCCCTCCATGTGCTCGCCAGAGGTAGCCTGACTGCCATTAGGTACCGAGATGAGATCCTCAGACCCCTTGTGAGACTATATGCTGGTGCGATTGGCCCTGGGTTCCTCCTAATGCAAGACAATGCTAGACCTCATGTGGCTGGAGTGTGTCAGCAGTTCCTGCAAGAGGAAGGCATTGATGCTATGGACTGGCACGCCCTTTCCCCAGACCTGAATCCAATTGAGCACATCTGGGACATCATGTCTCGCTCCATCCAGACTGCACCACAGACTGTCCAGGAGTTGGCGGATGCTTTAGTCCAGGTCTGGGAGGAGATCCCTCAGGAGACCATCCGCCACCTCATCAGGAGCATGCCCAGGCATTGTAGGGAGATCATACAGGCACGTGGAGGCCACACACACTACTGAGCCTCATTTTGACTTGTTTTAAGGACATTACATCAAAGTTGGATCAGCCTGTAGTGTGGTTTTCCACTTTAATTTTGAGTGTGACTCCAAATCCAGACCTCCATGCGTTGATAAATTTGATTTTCATATATAATTTTTGTGTGATTTTGTTGTCAGCACATTCAACTATGTAAAGAAAAAATTATTTAATAAGAATATTTAATTCATTCAGATCTAGGGTGTGTTATTTTAGTGTTCCCTTTATTTTTTGAGCAGTGTATATACTCTATAACATCTACTGCATCTTGCCTATGCCGTTCGGCCATCGCTCATTCATATATTTTTATGTACATATTCTTATTCATTCCTTTACACTTGTGTGTATAAGGTAGTTGTTGTGAAATGTTTAGGTTAGATTACTTGTTAGATATTACTGCATGTTCGGAACTAGAAGCACAAGCATTTCACTACTCTCGCATTAACATCTGCTAACCGTGTGTGTGTGACAAATAAAATTAGATTTGATTTGACCTAGATGTCTGGTTAGACTGTAAACTCTCCTTCCAGACTCACATTAAGCATCTCCAATCCAAAATTAAATCTAGACTCGGCTTCCTATTTTGCAACTAAGCATCCTTCACTCATGCTGCCAAACATACCCTTGTAAAACTGACTATCCTACCGATCCTTGACTTTGGCAATGTCATTTACAAAATAGCCTCCAACACTCTACTCAGCAAATTGGATGTAGTCTATCACAGTGCCATCCGTTTTGTGACCAAAAGCCCATATACTACCCACCACTGTGACCTGTATGCTCTCGTTGGCTGGCCCTCGCTTCATATTCGTTGCCAAACCCACTGGCTCCAGGTCATCTATAAGTCTTTGCTAGGTAAAGCCCCGCCTTATCTCAGCTCAATGGTCACCATAGCAGCACCCACCCATAGCATGCTCTCCAGCAGGTATATTTCACTGGTCACCCCCAAAGCCAATTCCCCCTTTGGCCGCCTTTCCTTCCAGCTCTCTGCTGCCAATGACAGGAATGAATTGCAAAAATCACAGAAGCTGGAGACTCATATCTCCCTCACTAACTTTAAGCACCAGCTGTTGGAGCAGCTCACAGATCACTGCACCTGTACATAGCCCATCTGTAAATAGCCCATCTGTAAATAGCCCATCCAACTACCTCATCCCCATACTGTTATTTTTTTATTATTTTTTATTTTTTGCCCCTTTGCACCCCAGTATCTCTACTTGCACATTCATCTTCTGCACATCTGTCACTCCAGTGTTTAATTGCTAAATTGTAATTATTTCGCCACTATGGCCTATTTATTGCCTTACCTCCCTACTCTTACCTCATTTGCACACACTGAATATAGACTTTTCCTATTGTGTTATTGACTGTATGCTTGTTTGTTCCATGTGTAAATCTGTGTTGTTGTTTGTGTCACACTGCTTTGCTTTATCTTGGCCAGGTCGCAGTTGTAAAAGAGAACTTGTTCTCCACTAGCCTACCTGGTTAAATAAAGGTTAAATAAAACACTTTTTTAAAATGTTGACTGTGCTTACTGCACTGAAACATGGACTGACTTTTGGGGCGTTCACAGCTACATGCGAGAACTAATTTTCAGTCAGCGCAGAAGAAGCATGCTACACCCGAGGAAAGCTCAACTAATCCAACTGGCATTTGAGGGGGATCTTACAAGAAGATTTCAGGGAGAACGGAATGATCGATTACTCAGGAAGTTCCACAGAGCATCAAGGAGGCTGTTAAAAAAAAAATGCTTTAGTGTATAGGGCACTGTCCATGTTGCTGTTAGAGCACAGCTGAGATTTTGTGCCCTTGAACCTGTCACTTCTTGGTCAAAAGCATTTGAACTTGTATGTTTATTGTGGTATAGCGTGATATAAGCAGGATTCAATATAATTCCAAAGCAAGAATCCAAATGACGCCCCTGGGTATAGCTACATATCGGTATGTTTCGTCATATACAGTAGATACATCCTATTATGGTTTTCTCGGTAGCTGGTTGTCGTTACTGTAAATGGAACTGTACGTATTGGAAACGTGTTTATGGCAGACTGGTATTGCTTAATTGATTAGGTGGGTCGAATTTGATCCAGAGAAGTGTATTGTGCCATATCACAATCTGTTGCTGAACTCATGAGCAGCAGGGTTATCCATGTTTGAAGTGGGCCTGTTTACGTATTTGGCAAGACAGCTGTGCATGGCTGCATCTCACTGTAGCAGGCTGTAGACTATGTTTTGGTTATTTGCCTTTTGTTTGCTGCATTTGATTACTGTTAATGTAACTAGCCTAAATATAATGTAGATTGTGTCATATATTTATCAATTGGATATGTTGTTTCCTAGGCCTACTACTGGACTACTGCAGTTAGATTCCGTTCACATTTGTTCGTTTGCATTTGCAATTGGGTCGGGAATTCTAAGCCAAACTGCTATTCGGTATTTTTGTTTGCATGTATGAATAACTAGCCTACTACTTTCAGCATTTAGTTTGCATTCATTTGGTATGTACAGATGTGTGTACGGCTGCAGTCACATAGGCTGTTTGCAATAGATGAACTGTATCAGAGATGGCTATGATAGCTATGATAGCACTGGCGCATGGCATGTATGAATGAACAACACAATGCATTTGTTGCTTCAAATCACCCAAGATATAAACATTTAAAGGTTGTCCCTTTTCAGGTTCAATTCAGATCCATGACTAAGAGGCTTAAGTCTAACACAAATAGCTCTCACACAGTGGGGAAAAAAGGAGAGTTGAAGTCCCGCTAATAATTTAATATGCAGATTAAAAGGTGTGCGCAGTGTGTGGCATGTCAGCAGAGTGTGGTAGTCAGTGTGACGGCGGGGGACAGAGATTTAATCAGATACCCCCTGGGAGGGGAGAGAACCAGCGCTACGCCTCACAGCCAGCCTTCACAGGGCTCACGTCTCTCTGTCTCTCTCTCTCTCTCTCTCACTCACTCACTCACTCACTTACTCACTCACTCACTCACTCACTCACTCACTCACTCACTCACCCACTCACAGACACTTCATAAAAGAAACGCCTCCCCAATCCAATGTCCCCAGGATCACATTAGAATCAACACCACTCCACAGATGTATCTTTTCTACTTTTTGCATCTACAATCTTCTTGAAACATGAGAGAAATGCACTGTTAAGCATCACGCCGGAAAGCAAAGTTTTAATGGGAGGTCTACATGTTTTTCAGACAAATTTTTGTGATGTTATGAAAGTCTGACAAACACTTATAAATATTGCAATGTGCATTTGAATAATTCTACAGTTGAATAAACTTGGTGAGTTAATCCTTCATGTTAGCCCAGTCTGCGTTCGATCCCTTACAGAGCACCAGTTAATTGGTTATCTGCAAAGGACCTCAGATTATTGATAAAATAACTCTACTACAGTAGAAATAGTTTAACAGGAAGGAGCAAGAGAAATAGGTATCCACTAGACTAGTCATTATTACGTGTTTCACAGTTACATCATTCATGCAAATGTACCCTTTTTTTAGCAGAGAAGGTTTTTATTTTGTTTTGCTGCTGAGAGAGCGAGAGGTCACCAGAGGGAGAGGGAGAGTGAGAGAGGCAGAGAAAAAGAGAGAAGGAGAGGCAGAGGGAGAGAGGCCGGCAGAGGGAGGGGCCGAGAGTGAGAGACAGAGAGAGAGAAATAATATTAAATGGATGAGTGTTACAATGCAACGTCATAGTTGAAGTAGCATCAATGAATTCATTCAATGACGAGACAGGAAACATCTACACTACATAGACAAAAGTATGTAGACACCCCTTCAAATGAGGGATTCTGCTATTGCTGACAGGTGTATAAAATCAAACACCCAGCCATGCAATCTCTTTTTTTTTATGGTCCGGGGCTGTTTTTCCATGGTTCGGGCCCCTTAGTTCCAGTGAAGGGAAATCTTAATGCTACAATCAAATCAATGAAATGTATTTATAAAGCCATTTTTAGATCAGCAGATGTCACAAAGTGCTTATACAGAAACCCAGCCTAAAATCCCAAACAGCAAGCAATGCAGATGTAGAAGCACGTGGCTAGGAAGACCTCCCAAGAAAGGCAGGAACCTAGGAAGAAACCTAGAGAGGAACTAGGCTCTGAGGTGTGGCCAGTCTTCTTTTGGCTGTGCTCGGTGGAGATTATAACATTACATGGCCATTTAAGCCCAGATTGTTCTTCAAGATGTTCAAACTTTCATAGATGACCATCAGGGTCAAAAATTACAGCGTACAATAACATTCTAGACAATTCTGTGCTTCCAACTTTGTGGCAACAGTTTGTGGAAGGCCCTTTCCTGTTTCGGCTTGACAATTCCCCCATGCTCAAATCAAGGTCCATACAGCAATGGTTTGTCGAGATTGGTGTGGAAGAACTTGACTGGCCTGCACTGAGCCCTGACCTCAACCCCATCGAACACCTTTGGGGTGATTGGGAATGCAGACTGCGAGCCAGGCCTAATTGCTCAACATCAGTTGGTGGCTTGTGGCTGAATGGAAGCCATACCCTACAGCAATGTTCCAACATCTAGTGGAAAGCCTAACCAGAAGAGTGGAGGCAGTTATAGCAGCAAAGGGGGGACCAACTCCATATAAATACCCATGATTTTGGAATGAGATATTCAACGAGCAGGTGTCCACATACTTTTGGTCATGTTGTGTATCTCATTGCACAATCTGAATGCACAATCAATGTTGCCTAAATATATGCACCTGACTTGTTCCATCTGTTTGAAACTAGGCTTGCCAATACTCAGGACCCTTGGGCCTCTGTCTTTGTTCTTTCCAAAGGCAGAGCAGAAGGTGCTAGTCTTGCAACAAGCCCTACTAATGAACCTGATTTCAAAACAAGCAGTTTGTAAAGCACATCTCAGGAGTTATGAAACTTGTTCAAATGAATTAACGCTCATGAATATTAGGGGTCTGTGCTGGACTTTTTTTTTAGGAAAGCATGCTTATTCACACATCAAATGCAGGCTAAGACTGCAGAAGACAGTGGGAAGAACATAGGAAGAACATAAGTCGGAATGCAATTGAAATGACCACTATAGATCTGCTGGGAGGAGTGTTAATATTGTAGAAGACAAAGAGGAGAAGAACTTTGGCGCGGCCAAATGGACTGTGTGCAACTCGCTATTCAGGTTTAATGTAATTTTCTCCCTTTCCTTGATTTATTATCAATTGTTTAGTCATTAATAATAATCATTCTTATTATTATGTGCTTGTAAAAAATAAATGGCATTAGCCTATTGATGTTATTTGTTGGGTCAAACAATACAATGCTTATCTTTATAAATATATTATAATCGAAAATGTAAGAATTAGCCTCCTTTTGTACCCCTGTATCTGTACAGCAGTAGTAGCCTATCTACATAGTATACAAATAAATCCATGTCGATGTCGGTAACACGGCGCCAGCATATCTCTATCTTTCTCTCAGTCTCTCTAGGGCTATGCCTAAGCTTGTTTCTCTTAATATAAACTTCTTATGGATAGGGGGCAGCATTTTCACATTTGGATGAAAAGCGTGCCCAGAGTAAACTGCCTCCTACTCAGTCCCAAATGCTAATATATGCATATTATTAGTAGTAATGGATAGAAAACACTCTGAAATTTCTAAAACTGTTTGAATGATGTCTGTGAATATAACAGAACTCATATGGCAAGCAAAAACCTGAGACAAAATCCAACCAGGAAGTGGGAAATCTGAGGTTTGTAGGTTTTCAACTCAGCCCCTATTGAATATACAGTGGGATATGGGTCATCTTGCACTTCCTAAGGCTTCCACTAGATGTCTTTAGAACGTTGTTTCAGGCATCTACTGTGAAGGGGGGGCGAATGAGAGGGGATTGAGTCAGAGGTCTGCCAGCATCCTCTGTCTCGTGACGAGCGGTCATGAGAAAGTTACCTCTCGTTCCATTGGTTTTCTACAGACAAATGAATTCTCCACTTGGGACATTATTGAACATTTATGATAAAAACATCCTAAAGATTGATTCTATACATTGTTTGATTTGTTTCTACGACCTGTAATATAACTTTTTGGAATTTTCGTCCGACATTTCTGCTGGACTTGCCTGTGCCTCGTGAGTTTTGATTTGTTTACTAAACGCCCTAACAAAAGGAGGAATTTGGACATAAATGATGGACTTTATGGAACAAATCAAACATTTATTGTGGAACTGTGATTCCTGGGAGTGCATTCTAATGAAGATCATCAAAGGTAAGTGAATATTTATAATTCTATTTCTGATTTATGTTGACTCCAACATGGCGGATATATTCTTGGGTTCTATATGTCGTCTGAGCACCGTACTCAGATTATTTTCCCGTAAAGACTTTTTGAAATCTGACACAGCGGTTGCATTGAGGAGAAGTATATCTTTAAATCTGTGAATAACACTTGTATCTTTTATTAATGTTTATTATGAGTATTTCTGTGATTTGATGTGGCTCTGTGCAAATTCACGGGATGTTTTGGAGGCAAATCCAAATGTAAACTGAGGTTTTTGGATATAAATATGAATTTGATCGAACAAAACATACATGTATTGTGTAATGAGTTGTCCCGGGATTGTCATCTGATTAAGAATATCAAAGGTTAGTGATTCATTTTATCAATATTTCTGCTTTTTGTGACTCCTCTGCTCTTTGCTTGGAAAATTGCTGTATGCTTCCTGTGACAAGTTGCTGACCTAACATAATGATATGTTCTGCTTTTGCCGAAAAGCTTTTTTGAAATCGGACACTGTGGTTGGATTAACGAGAATTTTATCTTTAAAATGGTGCCTAACACTTGTATGTTTGAGAAAATGTAATTATGAGATTTCTGTTGATTGAATTTGGCGCCCTGCAATATCATTGGCTGTTGGCGAGGGGTACCGCTAGCGGAACGGGGTACCGCTAGCGGAACCCCAGTCCTAGACAGGTTAATATATATCTATTTTATATTAATATCATACAGTGGACCACTAAGCCTATAGGCCTAAGCTTGTTTCTGTTAATATGTATCTATTTTATATTAATATCATACAGTGGACCACTAAGCCTATAGGAAAGGGTCTATGCATGCAATGGCCTGATGCATTTAGCGCAACAAAAAATTTGTCTCTCGGATCCGAACCAGCACGGGTCTGTTTGTGTCTGTTTTCCACTGTCATTTTCGGAACGGGTCTGACTGTCCTTGAGTCCATTTGGAACGGGTCTCCGCCACAGATCCATTTCGGAACTGGTCCAACTTTTTAGACCTGTGAAGACCTCTAGTTCCCACTAACCTGGGCCCTGATCTAGTATGCTTTAGTTGACTCTTCTCACCATCATTGCCATGCCAAACACATCCTCCATCAGGCAGGACTACCCAGTGCATGCAGCATACAATAGCTAGCCTGTCATCCTGGTGGTATTTGAGATGAACTCTATCGTATGTGTGAGCAAAGATGAAAGCAGTGCTATGTTCCCTAACATAATGTGCTATCAATAAAAAAATCATGAAACTGTAGGCGCACTGAAGTTTATACAGCTTCATGGAGGGCAAATACAACTAGGCTGTCTGATACAATGGTTCACTTTATCATCCAAGGCTACTTTTCCATGAAATCTTCTACAGGAGAACCCATGTGAATCTACAGACAACTACCAAAATAAAGGAAACGCCAACATAAAGTGTTTGGCAGCCATGAGATTCTAACAAGCGTCTGGAAAAAAAGGTTTTGGACCCAAAAAGGGTTCTATCAATTCCTAAAGGTTCTATATACTGTAGAACCGTTCTTCTTCACTGAACCAAAATTGGTTCCATATAGAACCCTTGAGTTCCATTTAGGGTTCTACATGGAACCAGGGGTGGCAGATATGTGAAGCAAGCATAGAACCCTTTTTGGTTCCAACCAGAACCTTTCGGAGGGATGCAACACCATTCTTCCACAATAAATTCCTAATGCAAATGGTGGTGGAAAACGCTGTCTCAGGTGCCGTTCCATGAATCTCCTTAGAAGTGTTAATTTGGGTTGAGATTTAGTGACAGAGACACAGACACCTTTAAAACCCCCTATGTTCCTTTGAGACGCCTCTTTCAAAGTCAAAGTCACTGAGATCTCTTCTTTTAGCCATGGTAGCCAAAATAATGAGCAACTGGGCATTTTTAATCAAGACCCTATGTACAGTGCCTTGCGAAAGTATTCGGCCCCCTTGAACTTTGCGACCTTTTGCCACATTTCAGGCTTCAAACATAAAGATATAAAACTGTATTTTTTTGTGAAGAATCAACAACAAGTGGGACACAATCATGAAGTGGAATGACATTTATTGGATATTTCAAACTTTTTTAACAAATCAAAAACTGAACAATTGGGCGTGCAAAATTATTCAGCCCCCTTAAGTTAATACTTTGTAGCGCCACCTTTTGCTGCGATTACAGCTGTAAGTCGCTTGGGGTATGTCTCTATCAGTTTTGCACATCGAGAGACTGACATTTTTTCCCATTCCTCCTTGCAAAACAGCTCGAGCTCAGTGAGGTTGGATGGAGAGCATTTGTGAACAGCAGTTTTCAGTTCTTTCCACAGATTCTCGATGGGATTCAGGTCTGGACTTTGACTTGGCCATTCTAACACCTGGATATGTTTATTTTTGAACCATTCCATTGTAGATTTTGCTTTATGTTTTGGATCATTGTCTTGTTGGAAGACAAATCTCCGTCCCAGTCTCAGGTCTTTTGCAGACTCCATCAGGTTTTCTTCCAGAATGGTCCTGTATTTGGCTCCATCCATCTTCCCATCAATTTTAACCATCTTCCCTGTCCCTGCTGAAGAAAAGCAGGCCCAAACCATGATGCTGCCACCACCATGTTTGACAGTGGGGATGGTGTGTTCAGCTGTGTTGCTTTTACGCCAAACATAACGTTTTGCATTGTTGCCAAAAAGTTACATTTTGGTTTCATCTGACCAGAGCACCTTCTTCCACATGTTTGGTGTGTCTCCCAGGTGGCTTGTGGCAAACTTTAAACGACACTTTTTATGGATATCTTTAAGAAATGGCTTTCTTCTTGCCACTCTTCCATAAAGGCCAGATTTGTGCAATATACGACTGATTGTTGTCCTATGGACAGAGTCTGCCACCTCAGCTGTGGATCTCTGCAGTTCATCCAGAGTGATCATGGGCCTCTTGGCTGCATCTCTGATCAGTCTTCTCCTTGTATGAGCTGAAAGTTTAGAGGGACGGCCAGGTCTTGGTAGATTTGCAGTGGTCTGATACTCCTTCCATTTCAATATTATCGCTTGCACAGTGCTCCTTGGGATGTTTAAAGCTTGGGAAATATTTTTGTATCCAAATCCGGCTTTAAACTTCTTCACAACAGTATCTCGGACCTGCCTGGTGTGTTCCTTGTTCTTCATGATGCTCTCTGCGCTTTTAACGGACCTCTGAGACTATGACAGTGCAGGTTCATTTATACGGAGACTTGATTACACACAGGTGGATTGTATTTATCATCATTAGTCATTTAGGTCAACATTGGATCATTCAGAGATCCTCACTGAACTTCTGGAGAGAGTTTGCTGCACTGAAAGTAAAGGGGCTGAATAATTTTGCACGCCCAATTTTTCAGTTTTTGATTTGTTAAAAAAGTTTGAAATATCCAATAAATGTCGTTCCACTTCATGATTGTGTCCCACTTGTTGTTGATTCTTCACAAAAAATACAGTTTTATATCTTTATGTTTGAAGCCTGAAATGTGGCAAAAGGTCGCAAAGTTCAAAGGGGCCGAATACTTTTGCAAGGCACTGTATGATGGGATGTTAATTGCTTTATTGACTCAGGAACCACACCTGTGTGGAAGCACCTGCATTCAATAAACTTTGCATCTGTCATTTACTCCAGTGTTTCCTTTATTTTGGCAGTTACCTGTAGATCTAGGAGAAGGGAACCTAAATGAATGGCTTACTGAAGGCCGATGCTCAATTCAGACTGGACAAACCAGTTAATGCAGTTCATGGTAACCTCTAATGGAATGAGTTTCAAACTGCCAGAAACCATGTTTTTCTTCTTGTTGCTTTGTTTGGGATTGTATGAAGTGAACGCAAGCTGTAAGAATCTATGAAACTAAGCAACTGACAGAAATGTAATCATTCTGCCAAGTGCACTGTATCAACATTTCTTGAGCTCGCTTTGATATGGAAAAGAGAGTTAGCCTAAATTTGATACAATAACAGAGGTAGTGAGATGTGTAATACAGTGCTTCTTATAGCTAGTATATTAGACTGATACAATATCGCCTGGGTTTTTTGTTTTTTATTCGGACCAAGGAATGGGTGATGGAGCACAAGAAGGATTATGGTTGAGAAACAGAACATTACAGAAACCATTTCTAATCTGAAGATGAGAGATCAGTTTCAGTAGTTAAGCATCTGCATCATTGACCAGCGGGGTGAAACTAACAACTGCACTGAACAATTCACTTAATTGATGAAATATTCAATTAGGATACATTTTTCAGGGCTGGATCTGGAAATATAAGCTAAACCTCAGGATCGCAGTAAGTAAATCATGGTAAACTGTTATTGCGTGAATTATGTTTGAGGTCAATATAATCTTAAGGGACATGTATTTCATAGAAATCGCCATCACTGCTACTTTATATATGTTTTCCAGAAACGAAAAAGTCAGGTTTCTTAACAAATGCCAAATAAAACTACTGTTTATTTTCTATTTTCATTGAACACTTTCATCCTCATTACTCCACCAAATACATAACTTTGAGTTTGCTAATTCATCTATAGACCTATCCATGGGCAGCTCACAAAGTTGTCTGCAATTTACTCAGTATTCTGGACAATAGGAGGAAGCAAGGTAAATACTGTAAGTGTGGTGTGGCTGCTCTGGGCCTGCATAATGTGACTGGTTGATGAGGGAGGGTGGCAGAGAGAAAGGCTTATTTCACAGCAAGGTGAAACCCATCTGTAGACAGCAGCTGTGTTGGCTGTCAGAGGAGGAATCAGATCTAAACTCCAAAACAATAGCTGGAGAAGACATGTCTTTCTTTATACAGCACAAAAACAGACAACTATACACATACACACAAGTATATACACACACATACACAGACACACCAGCAATGGGTAATGAAAACCTTTTTAAACATGAAGGCTTAGATTGATTTGAGGAAAATAAGAGGAGTATGGAATTGTAGATGAATCATGAACGTCACGATCTGAACTTTTAAACCTTTCATTCCCATCACAAGAAGTTTCATGTTAGACATTGGAAGGAGGGACTGAAACTCAATTATATTTCACTTCCAAGTGCAAGAAGCACTCCCAGGTGCGTGTAGGTTTAGGAAGAATTCGTAAAAGCAGTGGAAAGCATGGGCATACAAGCAAGAGAATATATTCAAAATCACCTTCAATCGCAGGAATTTGAATTGGTGAAATGATGCTGCCACAATAAACAGCATATACAGACAGATGATAAACAGGATATACAGACAGGCGATAAACAGGATATACAGACAGACGATAAACAGGATATACAGACAGACGGTAAACAGGAAATACAGACAGACGATAAACAGGATATACAGACAGACGATAAACAGGATATACAGACAGACAATAAACAGGATATGCACACAGACAATAAACCGGATATACAGTCAGATGATAAACATGATATACAGACAGGTGATAAATGGGATATAAAAACAGATGATAAACAGGATATACAGGCAGACAACATAGGTAGAAGCAGAGTTTACACAAATCGACATGCAGTACTTACACTATGTACACTGTATATTTTATAAAGTATTTTTAATATGGAACTTTGCAATGTACAGTGAAAATGCTTGATGTGTTTAAATAGCATTTGACAGTCTGCATTTTTAGCTTGGCCTAATTTAAGACAACTTTGTTGATATTTTTGACATCCTTTGTTTTATCTTCATTGATTCGGGTCTTTTACTGCTTTTTGTTAGTTTATCTTTCATTTTATAATTTTACTTTAAAGTGTGAAAATAAAATGTGAAAATAAAAATACAGTTGAATAAGATGTTAAATCTTGAAATAATGAAATGACAATTATAGTCATATGAATATAGATTTCAATACCTTAATAGTATGTCATTCTTATTAAGATGATTTTCAAATATGTGAACCAATTTCAAAGGCTACCATGCACAGGTTTGGAGAAGATTGCTGCTGAACTGATCGGGATGAATGAGGACAATGGCCAAGGTGTTAAGAGCTATTAGCATGTGTGAAGATCAGAAATTCACAGAAATTCCAAACTTATGACTGTTGAGATCTGTGTTTATCGTGACTTCTACTTGTCATGATTAGATTAAGACATCTGGACACACATCTAATCACCCTGAAACAGGCCATTTTAGTGTCAGGTGGTGTAAATATAATCATAATAATCGTAATTATAATAATTTGGTGTGTATTATATGCATGTGTGAATTGTGAATGTTTTTTGCATATCCCAACTCCCCCTGAGACACCATCGAAGAGTGGGGTCATGGCCAGAGTCACATATTCAAGAATGGGGGCAAATATTAAGGTAAGGCCACCTTTTCATACTGTACTTTCAACTGCTCTAATGATATTGTAAGATATGTTGGGTATAAGGCTAACACAGTGGGACATGGTGTCCTCTCTCTACTACCACACTTGCATAATGCTCCAGGGAAGAAACTTATCAGAACTAGATCCTACTTTTTTAAGTAGTGATGGGTTTTATGCGTGTAAAAACATTTTATATAACCCCTCAAGAGAAAGAAAGAGTAAGAAATGCAATAATCCCGACCAAGTTGTCGATGAGGACAAGATGTACATTAACAATACAAAATGATCACAAAACAGAATTGAATTGAAGTTAAAAAATCTATAAATCTATAGTGCAGGTTATAATATTCCATTCCATAAATCCAGACAGTAAGTGAATCTAAGACTTGTGGATGTCTGGAAAAAAACAAGAGTGAAAAAAGGAAGCGTAGCACTCCAAAATATAAAAAGTTCCTTAAAGCTGCACTATGCTACTTTTTGGGGCGACCCGACCAAATTCACATAGAAATTATGAGTTATAGATATAGATAGATATAGTTATCTCATTCTCGTTGAAAGCAAGTTTAAGAAGTGGTAGATTGTTTCTATGTGCGATATTTCTATGCATTCTTAAGTTTCGTTTTTGCATCTTTTACTTTTGGTTTTGTGAACCAGCTGAATATACAATATTTGGGGTTATTGAACAGATATATCACAGTGATTTAGATGGTACAATGATTCTCTACACTATACATTTACATTGCTTGTTTGGTCACAAACTGATATTAGGCAAATTATTAGATTTTTTTCAACCAGGAAATGGCGGAGTGTCTCAAATTGTAATTACTGGAAAGCCAGCAACTCAGATAGAAACCATTATGGCAAGACAGTCAAGCCAATATTTAATTGGTGTATAGGTAAAATGTGGTTGAGTAAGTGGCCAAGATGGACCCTTTACAGGCAATGGCTTGGCTTCCATACACTTTTAAAGATAGCCCTAGTACTGCTTAATATTATTTAACTGTACTTGGACTGTCTTTAAAAGTGTATCCATTATTAAATGCTTTTTTAAGTGCTTCATCATACAGTAGTATGTAATCAATGAACTCTAAAAAGCACTGCTGCCTATCCCACCACAAAACATTTTTTCATTGATCCAATCTAAGCTTGTTTGATTGTGTTTCTCAGGGTCTACTCTCAGGGGCTCACCCTGCCAACTGGGCTGTGTGTGTGCAGTGTGTGTGTGCAGTGTGTGTGTGTGTGTAGTGTGTGTGTATGTAGTGTGGGTGTTGGCTGGAGACAGGGGACAGAGGGACCTATGGACCATCAGAAAAAGGACTTACTTGCGGGACTTGTGGTCTAGGAGGTTGTCATCCAGGTTGAGCAGGGTTGGCTGGCTGATGACTCTTCTGTTGTACAGCATGGTGTTCCTCCTCAGGGAGAGCAGCGACTGACAGAACTTCACCCCCATTTCCTCCAATTCCCCCGTGCCAGTCTGCATGCCCTAGAACAAACAAGACAACACAGACACGGTCCATTTAAAACACAATAACATCAGGATATGATATGACGTCTTTAGAAAAGCTTCAGGTCTTTCATTAGAAAGAAACAAGATAAAAAGCCTTCTGATTACTGGTATGTAAGCAAACTACTATTTTCCAGACAAGTAGGATTGCTTCAGCTATACATTAGCCTGGTAACTAAATTGTAATACTTCTGAGTGGGGCCATTGGAGTATTTAGCCTACAGTCCATAACCACTGAATGTGTTGTATAGAAAGCCTCTCTGGATAATTGTATTCATATCAAAGTAGCGACTGTCATGGAGAAATAGCTGTGATCTGTGATCTGCTCATTAACCTATCAGCTCTGAATACATAGAACTTGCACCTTCAGGACATTAGCTTTTGTAGGTTTTGCCTGGGAATCTCATAATATTATAATGATTGCAGATAATTGCTCTGCAGGCAACTGCACCTGCTTACTCAACCGTGTTATTAGCACATGCACACGAGAAGCTACTCCTCAAAGGGTTAGGAGAAGACCACCAGTAGCAGATCCCCAGAGGGTGTCATCCAACCGGGCTGTTTGTTTCTCTTTTGGCTGTCACCAAACTGATGCAACGTGGCATGCTTTACAAAAGGACGTGGCTATGCAAATATAAGAGTAAATACGGGTGACACATGACATGATGATGACATGTTTTTCAGCAGCCTTGTGATCCTCACAAATGACTCTCAGCCTGCTACAGTCATGTATCCATTTGGCCTATATGTCACCCCGCTCCAGCATAGTACTCAATGAGACTTCAGAATCACATGCTCTTCTCCGCATGCAGTCTCTTTAGAGCAGGTGTGATGTTTCCATCCACAATCGCCATAATGGCAAAACAAATAGTGTAGCAATTTTCCAGATGACTCTCCTCCTCTTTAATCCTGTGTTTAGGCCATGCTTTTCTTCCATCCAATATCCTTTTCTCCTCCCCTGTAGGAACCATGTCAGAGCAGATAAGTGGAATGCCTGCTCCGTGCGCCGCATGTGCAATGAGACAGGGTAGAGAGGAGAGCTGGAGAGCTGGGTGCTGGGCCCGCAGTAGCTCTGTGACTCATGGGAGGAGACTGTCTAAAGCCATGACACGGAAGTCTCATGGCTTGGAAGTGTGTGTGCGTGTGTGTTTGTGTGCATTGTGTTTGTGTGCGTTTCTGGATCCATACCCCCTGAGAAACACCATATATTGCACTAAGAAGACAGACCAACCTGTCAAAATGAGTGGTACATAGTGTGCAGGGGATAGGTGTTCAATAATTCAGAGTGCAGAAGAAAAGGTTTACATGTCCAGCATGCATAGAGCCCTGGCTGTTTGCTTGGGAAGGAAAATCAATTCTTCCCCTGTTTGCATTGTGGAGGCAACATTGACCATTTCAATTGCTGACTCTGCTCTCACCCTCCTCAAAATGTCAAACTGTTTGGCATGAGGATATGTCATGTAATTAAACCACTCTTCCTTTTCTCATGTTGGCTCGTTTAAAGACTGATATGTGCAATGGAAATGTGGGAATGTTAATTACACCTTTCTGGCACTAATGCTACGGCTAATGAAAGGAAGGAAGTATCTGATGCATCTGTGAGCACAAGCTGCTTCCTCAATGACACAATACCTTCTCTATCTGAGTATAACACAATAGAGCAATATGAACTACCCAGCAAGCCCCCAAAGGGCATAGTGTTTGGTTAATAGCTAAAAAAAATAATAGCCTATGAGCTTCCAAGTGTCAAGTACAGATGTAGTATCGTAATTTGAGCCAGTTTGGTACAGCAGGAAATGTGAATTATTATTTAGATTATAATTAATGGACAGTTTTTGTAGGGATTGGTGCATTTTTCATTTGGCCAAATCAAGTCTGACATTTTAAAGTGGAAATAACTAAATGTAGAAGCCCTTTTAAACCTTGAATACACTACAAGATTGCAAAAGAGGTCCTACATCTGGTACATCAGAGAGAGAGAGAGACTTGGCTCCCTATATCCCCTTCCAGTTCAACTTAATTGTAATTTGCCATTTGATACATTTATTATCGACCAAGTGCCTAATAATGCCGTTGATATGGTGGCCCAGGGACTGTACTAAACGAATACAACTATATTCATTATGCTGTCTGATACAATAGCTATGTCTGTCCTACATATTTCATGGGGTTGTCTATCTATCGTACAGCTGGCCTGGAAACCTTCTGACACAACCCGTTGCTAAATAAAATAAAAACAGTAAAATACTGCTAGACTTTAATGTTTCACTTTCAAAATAAATCTATGCCAAAGATCAGACAAATGGCAATAATAATTTAGCATTTAAAACAGTGCTTGAATTGGATGTGTTTTTCATGTGAGTTAACTCCAACCATGGGAACAGAGGGACCTCATTTGCTGTTTGAGGAGAGAGCCACGTGTCCTTGTCCCATGTTGGGATGGCTGATTTGTACAGCATATGTCCATAATTAGATGTGTGGGTTTCAAGCGGACGTTACGGAGAAACGCTTAAAAAAGATCTCGTGGCTTTGATGAATCTCTTAATGAACTCCTAGCCATGCATACAGATCTCCATCATGTCAACATGACATCTCCGGCCCATAGAGACACCATGGTTTCAAACCTCTACCACAGATTTTCCAACATACTCTGTGTAGCCTGTATTGTACCGCCCACTCGATTTACATTTCTGTGAACATTCCTTTAGGAGATTTACGGTAACGGAGGATATTTCCTTCAGATTGTCATTAGCCTCCTCTCTTTAGACACTTGTAGATCATATCTCCTTTCAAGCCCCAGGAAATTAAAAAAGGGAGTCTGAACACAACACACATTAATATTTCCCTGCAATGCACGACACAAAGCAAGCAGAGAGTCTGGAGCCTCTTGGTCCCTAGTTTGGGGAGTTAGTCTGTGTATCTAGTCCAGTGGTTCTCAATCCTGGTCCTGGGGGCCTTTTTTTTGCCCTAGCACTAAACAGCCGACTCAAATTATCAACTCATCATCAGGCTTTGATGATTTGAATCAGGTGTGGAGTACTAAAGCAAAAACAAAAATGTGCACCCACTTTGGGTCCCCAGGACCAGGATTGGGAAACAGTTGTCTCCTGATGTTGGTTAGCGTGTCCTTTAACCTCCCTGTAGAAATCACTGTCTATATCCTGTACAGATTGTGCCTTCCCACTGCGGTGGCCACTCATTGGAAACAACAACTCCCTAATGGTCTTGTTAACAGGTTCACGCACCTTAGTCAGTCCTCAAACAGAACACAATAGAACACAGGTTGGCCGGGAGTGTGGTAAGGTGAGTCCACCAAGGCGTAACACACACATGCATGCACACGCACACACACACACACACACACACACACACACACACACACACACACACACACACACTCCCTGCAACACGGATGTAGTGCAGGAGGATGCTTGCCTAGGATTTGGCATTTTGTGCATCTTTTAAAAGGCTCTCTCGTCATGACTCTTTCATTTGATATTAGACCCTGATGAATATTGGATGGGTTCTGCCTTCCTCAGCGAAAGACTGACCTTCAGAAAATATATTCTGAGGTCACTGCTCTGGGGTTTGAAGTTGATGTGCTGGCTCTCTTGTCCTCTATATGTATGTGGTCCCACTAGGAAAGCTTATTCTGGGGAAGTATGACATCTGTAGTTATTAAACTCGGCTTTAGTAGAGCACCCTGTGATTGTTTTTTGGCACCTTTACATTATCTGACAAACTTTTACATTTCAAATAAAAGCCTTTTGAAGCCCTATAAATGAAGTCATCTGCTTGTCCTCTTCTTTATTTTGGAAGCGTATTTAGAAGGAAGGATCATAAAAGAGGAAGACAACCGATAGTTTGTGAGGAAGCGAGAAACTCCAGAAACCTAATCAAAGTATTTTGTGCTCATTTATCTTGGCACTCGTTTGTCTTAATTGTGTCCTTAAGAAAAATAAGACTTGATTCTTTTGGGCGTAAAGAAATGACAACTCAGCAGACGTTCTTCCCCTCTAGCTGGAAATGCAAAGCTAAGGTGATTAGAGGTAGAATCTTTGTGATGCAAATTAGATTCCTTTGAAGATTTCCCTTCTTTTAGCGTAGACAGTCTTACGGCATCAAGCAATAGAAACCCGGTGTCATGGTGGCGAATGGAAAGATGGGAAGGGAAAAGTCAATATGGCTTTCAATATGCATTTGTCCCAATTCACATAAGCAGTTTTTATGTTGTGGCTCATATTCAACAGTTGTACTTGCAGCAATAAGCACATTAATGTATTCCTATTTTGACAGGCTATCATTATGAAAAACAAAGATAATAGATTAAACTGATGTTAGGAGTTCAGTCCAAGGAAACCCTTTGAATTGCCCATACAGTTCTGAAAATAAAAATTGAAGACAAAGGAAATTCAGGATACCAAAAATTATACAAATCCATGTGTGAATGAAGTACAGAATATTTTTGGTCACTGTTTAAAAATATTCTCCTACATGTAGAATAAAACCACTTAGTTCACCAAGCCTGCATACCAAACCCAGCGTATTGCTAACTCAGTGGTGAGCTGCTCCCATCAATGACCCAGTCTCTGATTCAGTGACTGTCTGAGAGGATAATTAAGCTTCTAGTCCCTGACGAATCCCACAGCCAATCCCACGTCTCACACAAGCCACTAATTGGCATGAATTAACAGTGAACTGAGGTCATTTCATCAGTGACTGCTCAAGCAGCACATAAAGAGCAGCAGAGAGAGGGAGATAAATATATATATATATAGAGAGAGAGAGAGAGAGAGAGAGAAAGAGAGGGAGAGAGAGAGAGGGATAGAGAGAGAGGGAGAGAGAGAGAGAGAGAGAGAGAGAGAGAGAGAGAGAGAGAGAGAGAGAGAGAGAGAGAGAAAGAGAGAGGGAGAGAAAAAGAGAGAGAGAGAGAGGGAGAGAAAGAGAGAGAGAGAGAGAGGGAGAGAGAGAAAGAGAGAGAGAGAGAGAGAGAGAGAGAGAGTCTGATGGTCTGCCAGACTTCTGACACGGCCTGACGATATTAGTACAGACTTTTTAATCAAGAAACATTCAGGCTTTTTCCCAACCCTAAAGTGCATGTAGCAAACATATGGCCCACCACCTGCTCACTGGGCCATCCTAATGAAAAGTCAGATTTTCTCATCCATTAGTCCATATCACCCACATTCAGCTTCTGATCTGATAACCAACACAGCAACACTTAGTGAGTGTAATTCTAGCCAGCTGGACTCAGTCTTCTAAGTCATTGACTGTGCTATAGAGAGAGCATAGAGAGAATGGTTTCAAATGACTCTCATACAGTTGAAGTCGGAAGTTTACATACGCCTTAGCCAAATACATTTAAACTCAGTTTTTCACAATTCCTGACATTTAATCCCAGTAAAAAAAATCCCTGTTTTAGGTCAGTTAGGATCACCACTTTATTTTAAGAATGTGAAATGTCAGAATAATAGTAGAGAGAATTATTTATTTCAACTTTAATTTCTTTCTTCACATTCCCAGTGGGTCAGAAGTTTACATATACTGAATTAGTATTTGATAGCATTGCATATAAATTGTTTAACTTAGGTCAAACATTTTGGGTAGCCTTCCACAAGCTTCCCACAATAAGTTGGGGGAATTTTGGCCCATTCCTCCTGACAGAGCTGGTGTAACTGAGTCAGGCTTGTAGGCCTCCTTGTTCGCACACGCTTTTTCAGTTCTGCCCACAAATTTTCTATAGGATTGAGGTCAGGGCTTTTTTGATGGCCACTCCAATACCTTGACTTTGTTGTCCTTGGGCCATTTTTTCACGACTTTGGATGTATGCTTGGGGTCCTTGTCCATTTGGAAGCTTTAACTTCCTGACTGATGTCTTGAGATGTTTCTTCAATATATCCACATAATTCTCCTCCCTCATGTTGCCATCTATTTTGTGAAGTACACCAGTCCCTCCTGCAGCAAAGCACCACCACAACATGATGCTGTCACCCCCGTGCTTCACGGTTGGGATGGTGTTCTTCAACTTGCAAGCCTCCCTCTTTTTCCTCCAGACATAATGATGGTCATTAACGGCCATTTTTGTTTCATCAGACCAGAGGACATTTCTCCAAAAAGTACGATTTTTGTCCCCATGTGCAGTTGCAAACCGTAGTCTGGCTTTTTTGTGGTGGTTTTGGAGCAGTGGCTTCTTCCTTGCTGAGCGGCCTTTCAGGTTATGTCAATATAGGACTTGTTTTACTGTGGATATACATACTTTTGTACCTGTTTCCTCCAGCATCTTCACAAGGTCCTTTGCTGTTGTTCTGGGATTGATTTGTGCTTTTCACACCAAAGTACATTAATCTCTAGGTGTCACGCCCTGACCTTAGAGAGACGTTTTATTTCTCTATTTGGTGAGGTCAGGGTGTGATGCTGGGTGGGCATTCTATGTTTTGTATTTCTTTGTGTTTGGCCGAGTGTGGTTCCCAATCAGAGGCAGCTGTCTATCGTTGTCTCTGATTGGGAATCATACTTAGGTAGCCTTTTTCCCACCTATGTTGTGGGATCTTGTTTTTGTACAGTTCTTGTAGCCTACCGAACTGTAGGTTCGTTTTGGTTTCACTTTGTTATTTTGCTGCTGGTTCTCATTTAATAAATATGATGACCACAAATTACGCTGCGCCTTGGTCTCATTCAAACAACGCACGTTACAGAAGATCCCACCACAAAAAGACCCAGCGGCGTTTTCTGGAGGAGTGGACATGGGAGGAGATACTGGAAGGCAAGTGTACCTGGGCGCAGGCTGGAGAGTATCACCGTCCAAGGGAGGAGATAGAAGCAGCTAGAGCGGAATGGTGAGGATACGAGGAATTAGAGGAACGGCAACTATACAAGGGGTCACGGCATGAAAGCCGGAGAGGCAGCTCCAAAAAAAATTTGGGGGGGGGAACAAGGGGAGATTGGCGGAGTCAGGGTTTAGACTTGAGCCAACTCCCCGTGCTTACCGTGTGACCGGTCGGGCGCCGTGCTATGAGGTGATGCAGTATAGAGACAAAGAAGAATCTCAATTCAACGGCTCAGACACAAGAGGTATGTGGCAGGGTCTACAGTCAATCACGGATTACAAAAAGAAAACCAGCCCCGTCACGGACCAGGATGTCTTGCTCCCAGGCAGACTAAATAACTTTTATGCCCGCTTTGAGGACAATACAGTGCCACTGACACGGCCCGCAACTAAAACATGCGGACTCTCCTTCACTGCAGCCGACGTGAGGAAAACATTTAAACGTGTCAACCCTCGCAAGGCTGCAGGCCCAGACGGCATCCCCAGCCGCGCCCTCAGAGCATGCGCAGACCAGCTGGCTGGTGTGTTTACGGACATACTCAATCAATCCCTATCCCAGTCTGTTGTTCCCACATGCTTCAAGAGGGCCACCATTGTTCCTGTTCCCAAGAAAGCTAAGGTAACTGAGCTAAACGACTACCGCCCCGTAGCACTCACTTCCGTCATCATGAAGTGCTTTGAGAGACTAGTCAAGGACCATATCACCTCCACCCTACCTGACACCCTAGACCCACTCCAATTTGCTTACCGCCCAAATAGGTCCACAGACGATGCAATCTCAACCACACTGCACACTGCCCTAACCCATCTGGACAAGAGGAATACCTATGTGAGAATGCTGTTCATCGACTACAGCTCGGAATTTAACACCATAGTGCCCTCCAAGCTCGTCATCAAGCTCGAGACCCTGGGTCTTGACCCCGCCCTGTGCAACTGGGTACTGGACTTCCTGACGGGTCGCCCCCAGGTGGTGAGGGTAGGCAACAACATCTCCACCCCGCTGATCCTCAACACTGGGGCCCCACAAGGGTGCGTTCTGAGCCCTCTCCTGTACTCCCTGTTCACCCACGACTGCGTGGCCACGCACGTCTCCAACTCAATCATCAAGTTTGCGGACGACACAACAGTGGTAGGCTTGATTACCAACAACGACGAGACGGCCTACAGGGAGGAGGTGAGGGTCCTCGGAGTGTGGTGTCAGGAAAATAACCTCACACTCAACGTCAACAAAACTAAGGAGATGATTGTGGACTTCAGGAAACAGCAGAGGGAACACCCCCCTATCCACATCGATGGTACAGTAGTGGAGAGGGTAGTAAGTTTTAAGTTCCTCGGCGTACACATCACAGACAAACTGAATTGCTGGACTGTCCATTAATCACGGTAATCACGGTAATCCATTCTGCTTGTTTATGTTTTATCTGTCGGCCCCAGCCGCACTTAGGCTCTGTGTGTAGTTAATCCGACCCTCTCTGCCTAATCAATCGCCATTCTACCTGCTGTTGTTGTGCTAGCTGATTAGCTGTTGTTGTCTCACCTACTGTTTTAGCTAGATCTCCCAATTCAACACCTGTGATTACTGTATGCCTCGCTGTATGTCTCTCTCAAATGTCAATATGCCTTGTATACTGTTGTGCAGGTTAGTTATCATTGTTTTAGTTTACAATGGAGCCCCTAGTTCCACTCTTTATACCCCTGATACCTCCTTTGTCCCACCCCCCACACATGCGGTGACCTCACCCATTACAACTAGCATGTCCAGAGATACAACCTCTCTCATCATCGCCCAGTGCCTGGGCTTACCTCCGCTGTACCCGCACCCCACCATACCCCTGTTTGCGCATTATGCCCTGAATATATTCTACCATGCCCAGAAACCTGCTCCTCTTATTCTCTGTCCCCAACGCCCTAGGCGACCAGTTTTGATAGCCTTCAGCCGCACCCTCATACTACTCCTTCTCTGTTCCGCGGGTGATGTGGAGGTAAACCCAGGCCCTGCATGTCCCCAGGCACCCTCATTTGTTGACTTCTGTGATCGAAAAAGTGTTGGTTTCATGCATGTCAACATCAGAAGCCTCCTCCCTAAGTTTGTCTTACTCACTGCTCTAGCACACTCTGCTAACCCTGATGTCCTTGCCGTGTCTGAATCCTGGCTCAGGAAGGCCACCAAAAATTCTGAGATTTCCATACCCAACTATAACATCTTCCGTCAAGATAGAACTGCCAAAGGGGGAGGAGTTGCAGTCTACTGCAGAGATAGCCTGCAAAGTAATGTCATACTTTCCAGGTCCATACCCAAACAGTTCGAACTACTAATTTTGAAAATTACTCTCTCCAGAAATAAGTCTCTCACTGTTGCCGCCTGCTACCGACCCCCCTCAGCTCCCAGCTGTGCCCTGGACACCATTTGTGAATTGATCGCCCCCCATCTAGCTTCAGAGTTTGTTCTGTTAGGTGACCTAAACTGGGATATGCTTAACACCCCGGCAGTCCTACAATCTAAGCTAGATGTCCTCAATCTCACTCAAATCATCAAGGAACCCACCAGGTACAACCCTAACTCTGTAAACAAGGGCACCCTCATAGACGTCATCCTGACCAACTGGCCCTCCAAATACACCTCCGCTGTCTTCAACCAGGATCTCAGCGATCACTGCCTCATTGCCTGTATCCGCTACGGAGCCGCAGTCAAACGACCACATCTCATCACTGTCAAACGCTCCCTAAAACACTTCTGTGAGCAGGCCTTTCTAATCGACCTGGCCCGGGTATCCTGGAAGGACATTGACCTCATCCCGTCAGTTGAGGATGCCTGGTCTTTCTTTAAAAGTAACTTCCTCACCATTTTAGATAAGCATGCTCCGTTCAAAAAATGCAGAACTAAGAACAGATATAGCCCCTGGTTCACTCCAGACCTGACTGCCCTCGACCAGCACAAAAACATCCTGTGGCGGACTGCACTAACATCGAATAGTCCCCGCGATATGCAACTGTTCAGGGAAGTCAGGAACCAATACACACAGTCAGTCAGGAAAGCTAAAGCCAACTTCTTCAGGCAGAAGTTTGCATCCTGTAGCTCCAACTCCAAAAAGTTCTGGGACACTGTGAAGTCCATGGAGAACAAGAGCACCTCCTCCCAGCTGCCCACTGCACTGAGGCTAGGTAACACGGTCACCACCGATAAATCCATGATTATCGAAAACTTCAACAAGCATTTCTCAACGGCTGGCCATGCCTTCCGCCTGGCTACTCCAACCTCGGCCAACAGCTCCCCCCCCCCCCCCCCCGCAGCTACTCGCCCAAGCCTCTCCAGGTTCTCCTTTACCCAAATCCAGATAGCAGATGTTCTGAAAGAGCTGCAAAACCTGGACCCGTACAAATCAGCTGGGCTTGACAATCTGGACCCTCTATTCCTGAAACTATCCGCCGCCATTGTCGCAACCCCTATTACCAGCCTGTTCAACCTCTCTTTCATATCGTCTGAGATCCCCAAGGATTGGAAAGCTGCCGCAGTCATCCCCCTCTTCAAAGTGGGCGACACCCTGGACCCAAACTGTTACAGACCTATATCCATCCTGCCCTGCCTATCTAAGGTCTTCGAAAGCCAAGTCAACAAACAGGTCACTGACCATCTCGAATCCCACCGTACCTTCTCCGCTGTGCAATCTGGTTTCCGAGCCGGTCACGGGTGTACCTCAGCCACGCTCAAGGTACTAAATGATATCATAACCGCCATCGATAAAAGACAGTACTGTGCAGCCGTCTTCATAGACCTTGCCAAGGCTTTCGACTCTGTCAATCACCGTATTCTTATCGGCAGACTCAGTAGCCTCGGTTTTTCGGATGACTGCCTTGCCTGGTTCACCAATTACTTTGCAGACAGAGTTCAGTGTGTCAAATCGGAGGGCATGCTGTCCGGTCCTCTGGCAGTCTCTATGGGGGTGCCACAGGGTTCAATTCTCGGGCCGACTCTTTTCTCTGTATATATCAATGATGTTTCTCATGCTGCGGGCGATTCCCTGATCCACCTCTACGCAGACGACACCATTCTATATACTTCCGGCCCGTCCTTGGACACTGTGCTATCTAACCTCCAAACGAGCTTCAATGCCATACAGCACTCCTTCCGTGGCCTCCAACTGCTCTTAAACGCTAGTAAAACCAAATGCATGCTTTTCAACCGTTCGCTGCCTGCACCCGCACGCCTGACCAGCATCACCACCCTGGATGGTTCCGACCTTGAATATGTGGACATCTATAAGTACCTAGGTGTCTGGCTAAACTCTAAACTCTCCTTCCAGACCCATATCAAACATCTCCAATCGAAAATCAAATCAAGAGTCGGCTTTCTATTCCGCAACAAAGCCTCCTTCACTCACGCCGCCAAACTTACCCTAGTAAAACTGACTATCCTACCGATCCTCGACTTCGGCGATGTCATCTACAAAATTGCTTCCAACACTCTACTCAGCAAACTGGATGCAGTTTATCACAGTGCCATCCGTTTTGTCACTAAAGCACCTTATACCACCCACCACTGCGACTTGTATGCTCTAGTCGGCTGGCCCTCGCTACATATTCGTCGCCAGACCCACTGGCTCCAGGTCATCTACAAGTCCATGCTAGGTAAAGCTCCGCCTTATCTCAGTTCACTGGTTACGATGGCAACACCCATCCGTAGCACGCGCTCCAGCAGGTGTATCTCACTGATCATCCCTAAAGCCAACACCTCATTTGGCCGCCTTTCGTTCCAGTTCTCTGCTGCCTGTGACTGGAACGAATTGCAAAAATCGCTGAAGTTGGAGACTTTTATCTCCCTCACCAACTTCAAACATCTGCTATCTGAGCAGCTAACCGATCGCTGCAGCTGTACATAGTCTATTGGTAAATAGCCCACCCATTTTCACCTACCTCATCCCCATACTGTTTTTATTTATTTATTTTTCTGCTCTTTTGCACACCAATATCTCTACTTGTACATAACCATCTGATCATTTATCACTCCAGTGTTAATCTGCATAATTGTAATTATTTGCCTACCTTCTCATGCCTTTTGCACACAATGTATATATAGACTCCCCTTTTTTCTACTGTGTTATTGACTTGTTAATTGTTTACTCCATGTGTAACTCTGTGTTGTCTGTTCACACTGCTATGCCTTATCTTGGCCAGGTTGCAGTTGCAAATGAGAACTTGTTCTCAACTAGCCTACCTGGTTAAATAAAGGTGAAAAAAAAAAAAATTGGTCCAGCCACACAGACAGCATCGTGAAGAAGGCGCAGCAGCGCCTCTTCAACCTCAGGAGGCTGAAGAAATTTGGCTTGTCACCAAAAGCACTCACAAACTTCTACAGATGCACAATCGAGAGCATCCTGTCGGGCTGTATCACCGCCTGGTACGGCAACTGCTCCTCCCACAACCGTAAGGCTCTCCAGAGGGTAGTGAGGTCTGCACAACGCATCACAGGGGGCAAACTACCTGCCCTCCAGGACACCTACACCACCCGATGTCACAGGAAGGCCATAAAGATCATCAAGGACAAAAACCACCCGAGCCACTGCCTGTTCACCCCACTATCATCCAGAAGGCGAGGTCAGTACAGGTGCATCAAAGCTGGGACCGAGAGACTGAAAAACAGCTTCTATCTCAAGGCCATCAGACTGTTAAACAGCCACCACTGACATTGAGTGGCTGCTGCCAACACACTGACTCAACTCCAGCCACTTTAATAATGGGAATTGATGGGAAATGATGTAAAATATATCACTAGCCACTTTAAACAATGCTACCTAATATAATGTTTACATACCCTACATTATTCATCTCATATGTATGCGTATATACTGTACTCTATATCATCTACTGCATCTTTATGTAATACATGTATCACTAGCCACTTTAACTATGACACTTAGTTTACATACTCATCTCATATGTATATACTGCACTCAATACCATCTACTGTATCTTGCCTATGCCGCTCTGTACCATCACTCATTCATATATCTTTATGTACATGTTCTTTATCCCCTTACACTTGTGTGTATAAGGTAGTAGTTTTGGAATTGTTAGCTAGATTACTTGTTGGTTATTACTGCATTGTCGGAACTAGAAGCACAAGCATTTCGCTACACTCGCATTAACATCTGCTAACCATGTGTATGTGACAAATAACATTTGATTTGATTTGATTTGATGCGCACCATGTCTCCAGTGCACAGTCACAGTCCGGTACCCTATATTCCATCTCCCCGCATTGGACAGGCTAAAGTGGGCCTCCAGCCAGGACGAATGGTGCCGGCTCAGCGCTCCTGGCCTCCAGTGCGTCTCTTCGGCCCAGGATATCCTGCGCCGGCTCTGCGCACTGTGTCTCCGGTGCGTCTGCACAGCCCAGTGCGTCCTGTGCTAGCTCCCCGCATTTGCCGGGAGAAAGTAACCATCCAGCCAGGACGGGTTGTGCCAGCTGTACACTTGAGACCTCCAGTGCGCCTCCACGGCCCAGTGTATCCGGTGCCTGCTCCACGCACCAGGCTTCCAGTGCATCTCCCGAGTCCGGTGAGACCTGTTCCGATTCCACGCACCAGGCTTCCAGTACGTATCCTCAGTCCAGTGAGACCTGTTCCGGCTCCACGTAGCAGGCCTCCAGTGATGATCCATGGCACGAAGCCTCCAGTTATGATCCATGGCACGAAGCCTCCAGTGAAGATCCATGGCACGAAGCCTCCAGTGATGAGCCATGGCACGAAGCCTCCAGTGATTAGCCATGGCACAAAGCCTACAGTGAGGATCCATGGCCCGGAGCCTGCAGTGAGGATCCATGGCACGAAGCCTCCAGCGTCGATCCGCTGTCCGGAGCCTCCAGAGACGGTCCCCAGTCCGGAGCCTCCAGCGACGGTCTCCAGTCCAGAGCCCCCAACGACGGTCCCCAGTCAGGAGCCTCTAGCGACAGTCTCCAGCCGGAGCCTCCAGCGACGGTCCCCAGTCCGGAGAATCCAGCGACGGTCCCCAGTCCAGAGCCTCCAACGAGGGTCCCCAGTCTGGGGCCTGCAATGAAGGTCCCCAGTCCAGGGCCTGCAGAGAGGGTCCCCAGGTCTACCATACAACCAGGTCTACCATTTTCTTATGAGGTCTTGGCTGGTTTCTTTTGATTTTCCCATGATGTCAAGCAAAGTTTGAAGTTTGAAGGTAGGCCTTGAAATACATCTACAGGTACACCTCCAACTCCAATTATCAAATTATGTCAATTAGCCTATCAGAAGCTTCTAAAGACATGACATTTACTGGAATTTTCCAAGCTGTTTAAAGACACAGTCAACTTAGTGTATGTAAACTTCTGACCCACTGGAATTGTGATACAATTAATTATAAGTGAAATAATCTGTCTGTAAACAATTGTTAGAAAAATGACTTGTGTCATGCACAAAGTTGATGTCCTAACCGACTTGCCTAAACTATAGTTTGTTAAGAAGACATTTGTGGAGTGGTTGAAAAATAAGTTTTAATGACTCCAACCTAAGTGTATGTAAACGTCCAACTTCAACTGTACATGCGGTAAAGAGGGCAATGGAGCGCAGATCTTGGGGGAAAGAACAAGGACGCCATAATTGGCGGCCATGAAAAAAATTGTGTGGAAGAAAATGGATATTCATTGAATCCGTCATGTACTGTATGTGCTCTAACTGGTCACAATGTGGTTACTAAAATCAGATTTTGATATACTGTATTTGGCTGTTTTTCGCTGCATAATATTTAGAAGTTGTCCTTTTCGGGTTTCTTGCCTGAACTCCCGTTCGTATAAGTTGGTAGCATAGCTACACACTTAGAAACAAAGGTTTTAAAAGGGTTCTTTGGGTGTCCCAATAGGAGCATCCTTTTTGATTCCAGGTAGAACTCTTTATAGCTTACACTGAGGGTTCTACATGGAGGCCAAAAAGGTTCTACCTGGAACCAAAAATATTTTTTCAAAGGGTCTCCGATGGGGACCGCCGATTTGTTCGAATTCCATTGATCAGCATGTATTGCTGTCAAAATGTGCTTGCTCTATTCTACAGAGACAGTTCCATCACTTATGGATCTTCTAATCTCATTTAAATCAGGAATTACATGAAACTATGAAGGCAGTTTAACAGTAGACTTTTTTGGTGGGGGTTAAAATAGAGGACTTTAACATGTAATCAACACCTAAATCCTCCTCATATACATATGAAAGTGATCTTTCATTGACTCAACTTTATTTCTTCATGCTCAGGAACACTCTGCTATGAAACAGCCTTTATCTCACTCTGAAAAATCTATGCTATAGAAAGTTACGGCATAAATATACCATACAATAAGATATTACCACCAAGGTCAAGATTAACTGTGGGCATAAACGGACCCATGGCACTCATCTAAAGAGGGGAAGGTAGTTTGGCAATGTGCCCACCTATCCACTGGCTGCCTCTGCGGCCCAATTTAATGTCTCTTATTTCTGATGGTCTGAACATTATGTGTAATTTGTTCACCAAGGTTGTTTGCCCACACTGATGATCATAAGTGAATCTTCAGTACTTACTCGTAGTCGAACACTGTTTAAAGATGGATTGAAAAGGGTGAATAAAGGAAGATGACGTGGCTTACTTTTATGTTTATGTGAAAGAAGCATATATATATATATACTGAACAAAAATATAAATGCAGCATGTAAGGTGTTCATGTTTCATGAACTGAAATAAAAATCCCAGACAATTGAGATACGCACCAAAACCTCACACAACACAAAGCCACAGATGTCTCAAGTTTTGAGTGAGTGTGCAATTGGCATGCTGACTGCAGGAATGTCCACCAGAGCTATTGCCAGAGAATTGAATGTCCATTTCTCTACCATAAGCCATCTCCAACATCTTTTTAGAGAATTTGGCAGTATGTCCAACCGGCCTCACAACCGCAGACCACGTGTAACCACGCCAGCCCAGGACCTCCACATCTGGCTTTTTCACATGTGGGATCGTCTGAGACCAGTCACCCGGACAGCTGATGAAACTGAGAACTATTTATATCTGTAATAAAGCCCTTTTGCAGGGAAAACTCATTCTGATTGGCTGGGCCTGGCTCCCCAGTGGATGTGCCTGGTTCCCTCCCGGGCCTACCCATGGCTGGCCCCTGCCCAATCACGTGAAATCCATAGATTAGGGCCTAATTTATTTATTTCAATTGACTGATTTCCTAATATGAACTGTAACTCAGTAAAAATGTTGAAATTGTTGCATGCTGTATTTATATTTTTGTTCAGTATATATATATATATACACTGTATATAAGATAAATAAAGGTTAAATAATAAAAATCAAAAATTATTCTGCATCATCGAAAATGCAGGCAAAATTTGTGAAATCACCTGGGAGACATTGCCTAGTAGCTTTTAAAACATGATTACAAAAAACCCCATGTGAACCAATCAGCAGTGCAATAAATGATTATTACCTTCTGCAGGCTATAATGAGGAGAGAGAGAGGGGGAGGCTTCTCCTCCAATGAGATCATTGCATGGGGGGAGTTGAAAGGGGGGGAAGAGGTAGGTAGGGGATGTTTGGGGTAAGGTCAAATGGAGGGATCCATGGGCACGTGAGGATTGCAAAACCTGCACTGTTATGCCAACACTTCCCTCCCAAGACTACTACAGTACAGCTAAGGTTAGTGGAATATTTGTCATGGGAGAAACATTGGCACTGTAGCTACATATTTTCTTCCATGGACCGAATAACCTTTACTAAGACATTTTTATTTCTTATTGTCTTTATAGGAGAACTACTGTTAAAAATCATAGCACGAGGAGAGTGAAAAGTTCCGCTGCTCATATAAAGACAAATGATTTATAGGTCAAAGAAAACTACTGCAAAAGTGGGTCTAGTTTACAGGCCAACTTTTTAAGACTACTTTAGGAGTGCAAGCCTAATTACCCATGTTGCTTTTGGGAGGTGTTCCTTTCTCCCCCTCTTCATAATATATGAACCATTTCTTCTCAAGAGATGTAGCATGAGAAGATACACTAGTATGAGTCTTCTGTTGATATCCACTGTGCTTATTCAAACATAATATTTCTACTCTACTGTTATTTCTCAAAGGAGGTGTGAGTGTTTGTGCCTCAGGGAGGGAACACTGATTGTATACCACTACAATCCCAGAGGAAGCCAAAGCATCGGTGCATTCTGAAGAGCTATCCTTCTCTGTCTATTTAGGACAAGGCACTCAAACCAATTATCTTCCACAGCTGACGAAATAGTCCTACTGCACCAACGTATCAATGAACTGGCCCCAACACAGACTCATGAAGCACATCGTAAAGAGTGACGTTGACTTCTACAAACATATACACTAAGCCAGGGCTTATAACAGCGGTCTCTGTGTGCCAACCTTAAAGACGCCCTGGTCGCAGCCATTGTAGGTGCTCTCCATGGTGTAGCTCCGGAGCACACCCATCTCCCTCCAGACCACCACCCGGGCTGTGGCCTCTCGGGACTTCTCCACAAGGTAGTTGCAGCTGTTAAAGGAGAAGGCTGGGGCTATCCGGTCCAGAGTCTTAGGGATGGTCTGGAGACAAAGACAGAGCGAGAAGAAATGGGCTTTAATACAGGTGCAGGGATGGGTATTCTTTACACGGTTTAGCCCAAATAACATAGATAAAGAAAGGTTGATTACCGTCATGATTCATTGAAGCTCTAATAAATGATTGATAAATGATTTAGAATATATACATTCATCGTTTTTAACTACATGACAACATTCCCAAGACACATTGTCTTCCCCCAAAACAAAGCTTGATACTGTAGCTAGGTAATGATGACCAAGCGTTAAAGTAATTCTACTTCAAATATCCAGTAATAGCTACCCTGTATCCTGGGTCCTCCTTCAGAGTGGCAGTATTGACAGCAGAACCTGACTGCCACACAGTCTCCTTGACACTACAGCCGTACAGGAACACATTCTTCTTCCGCGAGTGACCATGGTAATCACAGAACACCTGTGGAGGCAACATGACACAGCTGTGATGACGGCCCTGAAGGAACACAAGGTTTTGGGCGTCGTTGAACCTCATTAATCTAACGGGGATCACATAAATGACAAGGTTTTAAGGGCCATTGTGTGAGATAATAACAGAGCGGCTTTAGTACAAATGCAGTCGACTGTCTAGTCAAAGTGGGCATTAACCGCATCAATTCACGTGGAATACACTTTGGTGAGCAACATTTACAACAAAGAGAAGTCAATCACTATCAATAAATTGCATTAGGCACTTGTTTTGTTTAGTGATAATAATACAGTTTCATGCTCATAATTATTTGCAGGTACACTGGGTGATTACGGTAATAATAAACTGTAAATAACGGTTCAATTGATTTACAAATCGAGTTAATTATTTAATTATACTGCTGCCACACAATTGACTTGTTCATTTCCCAACACAGTAAAAAATTATCAAACCCATAGGTGAGAAGGTTTCTGATTCTTTACGTTTACGCTGAGGCAGGAAAAGTAATAAAAAAAAACCTTTGTTTCACTATGAACATTGATTTGACATAATTAACTTATATTTGGCATTTCAAGGTTAAAGACATGTGCAATGCATTTTCAGTTACAGAAATAAACCTGCCAGATTGTCATAATATAAATGAGTTACCTGTAACTGAGGTTAAACAGTTCTAAAACAGTTCAATCAAGTTTGTGGTAAGAAGGGCTGAGAAACCCAGAGCTAGATGTTTGCCTGGCTTTACATTCTGGAAACAGAGCAAATGTTTGTTGGAGTTCAGGTAGAGATCACAGCAGAACACCTGAGCTATAAACAAGATAAGTCGATTCAGAAAGAACAACACAAAGTTCAGGGGCGGTGAATCAGATAGACCAGGGATGTTGAGTTATATATCTGAATGAACAACATAAGTGCTTTTGCATCAAATTATTGTCAAAGCAATGCATGTGCTGTCTGAGTATTTCTGTGAGAGGGTGGGGTAGAGAGAAAGAGAGAGAAAGCGAGAGAGTGAAAGAGAGCTATCTATTTGTTCTACACTCTTAGAAAGTGTTATCTAGAACCTAAACGTTTATTTCAGCTGTCCCCAAAGGAGAACCCTTTTTGGTTCCAGGTTTTGGGTTTTGTAAACCCTTTCCACAGAAGGTTCTACATGGAACCCAAAATAGTTATCCTATGGGGACAGTCGAAGAACCCTTCTGGAACCCAAAAGACTGTACAAATGCTTGTGAATTGAAGTGTGGAGCTGTTGAGTGACATGTCTCACCAGGGGTGTCTTGCCGATGCTGTTGAGGTAGTAGAGGAAGCCCTTGGCATGGTATATAGTAGGGCTCAGAACAGGATCAGGCTTCATCCACTGTCTGTTGAGATCTTCACCGTTCAGAGAGCAGCGGTGACTGTTGACAACAACAGAGATACACACTGTAAGGTATACTGCTGAGTCTTCTTTACGAACATAAAGCTCAACGCCGTTTCAGTGCACTTATCTGCAAAACCCTAACATGTGGTCATCCATATCTCAGGGTTTGCGAGATCAGCATGTACAAACAATAGCGACCCGATTCGGTTTGATCTGAGCAGACCAACACAGTAGCAGTCAAGTTGAGTCAAGAGTGTCAAATTATACCCTCCATTTTAGGATTGTTTATGCAATACTGAATGTCTATCCTGTCTATCCTGCAGTTGGCATTGAATCATATGAATGACCTTTGAATGGATAGGCATTATGTAGAGAGCATTTACAGTACCTGCTGAACTAAACACACAGCAACTCAAATCACATAGGGCCAAATCTGACTAGAGATCTGCACAGCACAGGAGGCTGGTGGCACCTTAATTGGGGAGGACGGGCTAGTGGTAATGACTGGAGTGGAATCAGTGGAATTGTATCAAATACATCAAACACATGGTTTCATGGTGTTTGATGCCATTCCATTTGATCTGTTCCGGCCATTATTATGAGCCGTCCTCCCCTCAGCAGTCTCCTGTGCTGCACGGGCAACTCAAGTGATGCAGAAATCTCCTATTAACATCAATGCAGTAAGACATAAGATTTACACAAAATATAGAGGAAAGGTACAGTCTCATGTACCATGGCGAAAGTATCCTATTGCCATGTTCCTAGACTGATGAGCATAGCCACAGTAAGATCTGTTTTTCTCAAATCGATAGTTATATGATGCAATAGTCTCAAATGAACATTTATGGTGAAAAATGTATCACATAATTTATGATACCGTGTTACATTGCATTTAATGGTGATAACTGTCGTTGCTGGCTTTCAAAGTAGCCTGTACTCATTTCCATCTCTCTCAGTCCAGATGAACTATACTGCGTAGACTCATCTGGGGAGTGCCACACTGTCAGGCGGTGCGGCTCTTAGGTTAGATTAGGCACTTCTGCATTTAGTGGCAGACGTTCACTAACACCCGCATACAGGCGTTTTCCGTTTCGAAGTGTAACATTCAGAACATTCTGGTAGAGCAACATGGAGCAGTTTGATGTAACATTTTATGTCATGCTCAATTTGAACATACAATGCACACATAGTAGGGGGAAAAAAACAATCTAAATTGTGCTAAATCCACCTAAATTATCAAACTAAATGGTAAACATAAAAACAATTCAGCAGATAACAGCTACACCAGAAGCAAAACTTCATGTTTCGGTAGCCAGGAGCTTGATCATTTTCCATGACTTATGAGAGGGGCAAATGACGGGTGTTTAACGTGTGATTGCTTGCCAAACTAGAGGGCAGCCTTTCCAATCTTTACTGACAGCCTGTCATGGAGCTGCCAAGGCAGAGAACACTGACCTGGCAGGTTAGATGTCAATTGATTACTGAGTTCTGGACCCTCAGAACTATTGGACTGAGTGGTGAACGAGAACTGTTGGTTGGTATTTCTACAGCACGACTGCAAAACACACAGGGAAAAGGTGGAACAAAGTGGCACGAAGGTGTTTATCTAGCCAATCCTATGCATTAAATGGGATCAAGTAATACTCACTAGTATGTTCATTTCAGAGGAGGCTGGTGGGAGGAGCTATAGAAGGACAGCTCATTGAAATGGCTGGAATGGAACAAATGGAACGGTATCAAACACATCAAATATATGGAAACCACACGACTCTGTTCCGTTAATTCCATCCCAGCCATTACAATGAGTCCTATATCTCCTCCAACCAGCCTCCTCTGGTTAGTTTCCATACCTTACGGTACTTCAAGGGGAATAAACGCGACATTGTTTTGTACACATAATGAAGCTACCAGTGAAGACCATGACTGTCTAGAGCAGAAACAGACCAAGGCCAGATTAGATTTGATATGACCAGCTATAATACCTTTGAAATACAGTATGCCCTGCAATAAGCTACAGGCTAGTTTTGATGCACCTAAATATTAGACATCAAAATCTATAGTCATCTCAACATAACAACCTAGCAGTTGAAAGGGCACCTTTCCAAGCTCTCTGGGAGCAACATACTCAAACTGACACTAACCTTTGGAGTGGACATCAACCAACTGCCCGTCTCTGTCGTAAAAGTTATATCTATTCACTTGCTGTACAGAAGACAATAATATCATGTACAAAATTATATTCAAACACAAAAAAAAGCTTATCCAAAAATAGAGTAGACCTCCTGTTGAGGTATCGTTTCCACTTGGCGAATTATCCTTCTTGACATGCCTACTAACTTCTAATTCAATCTGATCACAAAGCCTCTGTTGTCAGGCAGTTTGGTAATCCACGCGCTTTGCTGAAAATGACACAGAAATGAAAGACTCTATCTTTCAGTTTAAAAACTCTGCTTTGTTCATGACAGTAGAAATGTATGAAGACCTTTGAGTTCCCACTCAATGAGGAGCGAGGGCAGCAGAGCATTTTGTTTCCATTTACTGTGCGTTACAGTCTGACAGCCCATCCCCGTTTCACAGCCTGCAAGATGTCCGCCGGCCATCCCACATTATGCTCACAAATTCAACAAACTGGATGACTAGGAATAGTAAGTGGGTGGGTATAGATCTAATACGTACATGTCATGAGAGTGACGGACATGATGAATGTAGCTCGATCTATCTCACCATAACGCACAGTATAATACATTAAAGTCAGATTTGTGAGCTTTGAATGTTGAACTCTTCATCTGAAGTACATTTTTCAATGCGTCTCATATTAACTACAGTGTGATACTGATCCAATATAGTGAATCTTTGCACATGTGATTATTTTGTTCCTCAGTCATTTCAGGTTGGGGATAGCAAACTACCGTTACACCAGAAACCTGAGAAATCTGTGCTGAGATAAATTGTACTCCAGGCCTTCCTAACGTCTCTAAAAAACTTTGCCCAGATGTACTGTATTTAAGTTCATTAATGCAGGACTGAGCTCCAACAGATTTTTACTCAAGCAGGAGTAATGTTCTTATAGGATCTAATTAGAAACAGAGTTGATCACGTGTGAATGGATTGGAATATAATGGTCATCTATACAACATCACACTAAATGAGTGTATCTCTCTGTGTGTGTTGGATGTGGGAGTCACTCAGATCTTTGACAGTAACAGCTGGGTCGTTCCACCAATTCAGTGCTTTTTGAGAAGTGTAACTTGGTCAAAATAAAAGTTTGATTTCACTTCATTTTATCTCACTTAACATTCTGTCATGTCCAACTTAATTAAAAAAAACAAGTTTCCCATCTCAAGACGTTAAAAGAAAATTACTATAGTAATTGCCCATCAAGTGCCAAATAAAGTAACATGATTGCCCATAACAGGGTTGATGATTTCCTTTTAAATCAGTCATGAATCCCCTTATGACAGGGAATGGAAGCTTGTTATGTACAACAAGGAGAGGAAGTGGCTGAAAATGCATAACATTGATCTTCAACTGACCCTAGAAATAGTACTGATAGGAGACCTGAAGAGACCGGGTCAATCAATTACTAATAGTCTTTGTAAAAGGATTTATCTTCAACTCGCAATCTGTGGATTCTATTTGATTAGATAGATTGAAATAGTACGTTAAACATCACAGCATACTTGAAAGATATACACTACCGTTACAAAGTTTGGGGACACTTAGAAATGTCCTTGTTTTTGAAAGAAAAACAACATTTTTGTCCATTAAAATAACATCAAATTGATCAGAATACAGTGTAGACAGTGTTAACGTTGTAAATGACTATTGTAGCAGGAAACGGACAATTATTTTATGGAATATCTACATAGGCGTACAGAGGGCCATAATCAGCAACCATCTCTCCTGTGTTCCAATGGCACGTTGTGTTAGCTTATCCAAGTTGATCATTTTAAAAGGCTAATTGATCATTAGACAACACTTGGAAGTTCAATGCAAAACAAAAACATTGTTGAAACTTTTCTAGCCTGTCTGTCTATAGGTAACAGGGTTGATGTGTTATTCTAGCCTGTCTATCTATAGGTAACAGGGTTGACTGTCTATCTATCCAGTTGTAACAGGGTTTGATCATTAGTTGTTCATTGCTAGCCTAGTCTATCTATAGGTAACAGGGTTGATGTGTTATTCTAGCCTGTCTATCTATAGGTAACAGGGTTGATGTGTTATTCTAGCCTGTCTGTCTATAGGTAACAGGGTTGATGTGTTATTCTAGCCTGTCTATCTATAGGTAACAGGGTTGATGTGTTATTCTAGCCTGTCTATCTATAGGTAACAGGGTTGATGTGTTATTCTAGCCTGTCTGTCTATAGGTAACAGGGTTGATGTGTTATTCTAGCCTGTCTATCTATAGGTAACAGGGTTGATGTGTTATTCTAGCCTGTCTATCTAGAGGTAACAGGGTTGATGTGTTATTCTAGCCTGTCTATCTATAGGTAACAGGGTTGATGTGTTACTCTAGCCTGTCTATCTATAGGTAACAGGGTTAATGTGTTATTCTAGCCTGTCTATCTATAGGTAACAGGGTGGACGTGTTATGCGATCAATAATCTCAATCCATCGATTTTCTGTCAATTCACAAAGTCGATGACTGGCACTACTATCTTGTTCTCATACAACGTGTTTACTTGTAGTCTCACAGAGTCTGATATTTCTTCAGTCACCATTATAACAGATGTCAGGGTACAAAAAGAACCTTCATCTCTTTATAGCATTTGACGGAATTAATTTTCTAAATAAATGAAAAATGAATGAATTCTTTTTACTCCTGGACACAGAAGTCTACCTCCTGTCCTTTACAAACAAAGCAATCTGCCGCTGGGTCCACTTTACATCCCAGACAAAGACAGTTCAATTTAGTTTTGTTACAGGGAGTCGCCAGTTCAGGGGGATGAATAGATTTCTATGCCCCGTCTAATGGGGTTACATCCTAGTTTCACCCTCAAATCTCCATCAGACATGGATGTGCACAATGAGCATTTAGTTCGACCTCAAAGTCACTGCACCCCACCACGCCACAGATTCGGATTTAAGCATTAAGCATTGCCAGGATGGAAAATCACTGTTACTGTATCCCAGAGTTTATCATTTAAAACTAATGGAAAACATTGAGCAGATATTGGAGCTCTTATCACTATTGGGAGGGGGAAGCGCTCTGTCTGGCAGCACATGGGTGAGTCCCATTAACTGGTGGAATTGGAAAGTGGAAATTCATTTTCCTTTTGTTTGGAGTGCTCTGATGGCTTCACAGATAGAGGATAGAGGCTCAGGTGAGCAGGGGAGGGAGCAGCCTTGACACCTCCGTCCCATCTCCCTCGCTCTCTCCGTCCGTGGCAACGGCTATCACTATGGAGGATGGGCTGGCTTTAAAGGAGATTGTAAATGTGGCTGACATGGCAGACCTCCCAGGAGAGAGTCATGGGTTCTTGGACATACTGTACATTGCGGATTGATCTGACACATCAATGTCCTTCCTGTCTGAGCTATGGAACACACATGTCACATGGCTCCTCTTCACAGGAGAAAGCATCAAAGGTTACACATGTTCCATCCATCAACAACACAAATACAGCCCACAGAGAGCAGAGCAGGAGAGAGGTTGATAAAATCATGCGATTGGTGGTTGATGCACTCAAAGAGCACAAAATGCCATTTCATATTCAGGTCAATGAGAGAGGATACACTACATGGTTGGTCCCCCCTTTGCTGCCATTACAGCCTCCACTCTTCTGAGAGGCTTTTCACTAGATGTTGGAACATTGTTGCAGGGACTTGCTTCCATTCAGCCACAAGAGCATTAGTGAGGACGGGCACTGATGTTGGGCGATTAGGCCTGGCTCGCAGTCGGCATTCCAATTCATCCCAAAGGTGTTCGATGGGGTTGAGGTCAGGGCTCTGTGCATGCCAGTCAAGTTCTTCCACACCGATTTCGACAAACCATTTCTGCATGGACCTCGCTTTGTGCATGGGGGCATTGTCATGCTGAAACAGGAAAGGGCCTTCCCCAAACTGTTGCCACAAAGTTGGAAGCACAGAATCGTCTAGAATGTCATTGTATGCTGTAGCATTAAGATTCCCCTTCTCTGGAACTAAGGGGCCTAAGACGACGCACCATGGAAAACAGCCCCAGACCATTATTCATCCTCCACCAAACTTTATAGTTGGCACTAGCGTTCTCCTGGCATCTGCCAAACCCAGATTTGTTTGTCGGACTGCCTGAAGGTGAAGCGTGATTCCACTGCTCCAGAGTCCAACGGCGACAAACTTTACACCACTCCAGCCGACACTTGGCATTGTGCATGGTGATCTTAGGCTTGTGTGCGACTTCTCGGCAATGAAAAACCATTCCATGATGCTCCCGACAAACAGTTCTTGTGCTGATATTGTTTCCAGAGGCAGTTTGGAACTCGGCAGTGAGTGTATCAACAGAGACAGACCATTTTTATGCACTTCAGCCCTTTTCTGTGAGCTTGTGTGGCTTACCACTTTGCGGTTGAGCCGTTGTTGCTCCTAGACGTTTCCACTTCACAATAATAGCCCTTACAGTTGGCCGGGGCAGCTCTAGCAGGGCAGACATTTGATGAACTGACTTGTAGGAAAGGTGGCATCTGGTGCCTCATTGAAAGTCACTGAGCTCTTCAGTAAGGCCATTCTGCTGCCAATGTTTGTCTATGGAGATTGCATGGTTGTGTGCTCACTTTTATACACCTGTCAGCAACCAGTGAGGCTGAAATAGCCAAATCCACTAATTTAAAGGGGTGTCCAAAATCTTTGTGTATATATAGTGTGCATAGCTAGACAGATAAGCTACAACCATATACATGTTGACATTTGTGCATCAACACAAGTCCATGAATAATGACTGTTTTTTCTATCACAGTACAGCCTATTCGTCACATCAATGGCCTAAAAATGATCATAGCTAGCTGGTATAGTATCTCGTTTGAAGGGCCTAGAAGGCTTTTACTCAACTTGGTGTTAAAAATTGAACATCGGGAGCATTCAACGTGTGGCAGGAAATCATCAAAGCTATGTCAACAATACCAGCATTTCTCTGTTACTCACTCCAATCGTGGCAATCACATTTCCCCTGTTTGTCCAGTTGAAAGATTAATCAGCTATTCATCCAATGTTAAAACGTTCTGCTCAATGACTCAAATAAAAAGGTAATTTTAACCAAATTAATGATGTAATTGTGACGCTTAGTACAATTTGGATAAATAATAACGATCTGTCACCTCTGTGGAAAGCATAGACCGGAGCTGATTGGTTCTGACACCGTTGCCTGGTGCTTCATCCCTGTGATGTTGCCAAGGAGGGAAACTTGCATAACCAAATCACCGGAGACCAGGCAGGCCTACTGTATACAGGAAAAAGCATAAACCTTGTGTTCACATAACAAAAAAAATTAGGTCATTTCTTACCTCACTGATAACAAACACCTGAAAATTCCTAAATCCTCTTTTGTATCATTTCCCTCCATTTACCTTGAGAGAGATAATAACAAAGCTCCTGCTTGTTACACAAAGCGTGTCCTTCCATAATATTGCCTGATAGCTTTAAACCATTTTCGACTCAGGCATTCATCTCTTCAGATGATGCCCATGGAAACCCTAACAGAACTCTGGCTGCTGCTACGTTCTGTCTGTGTGATTGACGTGTCCCTCGGGATGTCTGAGAGGAAAGACGTAAGTGCAGACGACAGCTGCTGGGAAGATAGTTAGTTTTGAAATGCTCTTAAATGCAAAAACCCTGCTCTCCGTTAAGCTAACGGATCCAGCGTCTCCTCCATACCGGAGTTCAAAGCCGTCTCAGAAACCCTCTGAACCGCTTACTGACTGTCTTACACTGATGTACTCTGAGAGCCCAAATATGAAAATATCCTTAGAACTCATATCAGTTATATGCATCTATTCTCCACCATGGAGAATCATACTGTAGAAACACTGAAGCAAGTGGAGACTTACGGCACTGGATCTTCAAATAATCTAGAACACCAATGTGACAACTATGCTGATAGGCAGTGCCAGGCAACCTCACTCAGCACCACTATGCAATAACTGCAGCAACACCCACATCATCATGTCTTATTGCTTTACTCTACAGCCATTTGGTCTACATCTTCTTCTGGAACTCTAGATTGGCTGGGCTGGTTCAGACTCATTCACCCTGTCCGCCATTGCGCCTGTGCATTATTTACGAGTGACTGCCGTCCCACAATCCACCACAACAAGCCTGAGTGGAGCGTGAAGCCAGCAGTTGAGTTGTGTTTCAAGTGCCTACTTCACCCACCCCCTCTCTCCTGGATGCTCTCTCTTCCTTTCAAATCTCACAGTGGATTTAAAGCAGGGTCTGTCAGATGTTTTGACGGAGCTTCTGTTGTGCATGGCTGGGTCGGACTGACTGTATTATCACCTGTGTGCAAAGCATAGAGATGGGGGATGGCTTTGTTTTGAATATTCATTTGTTTGCTTATTCGTGCCTGCTGGGCACAATCATTCTGCCGAGGGAAAAGTCATGGGAGGTTGTTAAGTATCTCCCTTGATGTGGAGCTCTGAGGAGAAGACAAAAAAACATTTGGATTGAATATTCAAATAAACAAGACTCATTGTATACATTTTAAAATCTCATTCAAATGATGCTCTAATACAACTGTAATCAGAACAGCTCATTATATTGCCCTGTTATATCAAATGTTATGATGTACTTTTGTCGAGTACGCATACAGTATAAATTGCAGTATACAACTATGATATGGGATTCGGAATAACAGAATAAAATTGAAAACTAAAACATCACATTATTGTCATTATCTGTAAACTACCCTCGCGTTGAGAGGACATTAGATGAGGGTTGAGTGGTCCTCTCTGACCTGTGATACCGCAGGATGGGGCTTCTCTTTGTGTTATTCCAGACTGAGAGGGAAATGAACTGAACACAACATGAGCAGCAGCTTACTCTGGCTCTGGGAAAACACACACATCCTCATTTCAACACACATGGCCACCTCTAAAGACACACACACACACACACACACACACACACACACACACACACACACACACACACACACACACACACACACACACACACAGCCTGTGTCTGAGTAACAAAAGCTGTTCCTCCTACCAATGCAATACGAGCTGAAGTAAATAGGAGTGTGTCTCCGTTCTATTGCCTGTTTTTGCACTTGATTTGAATAGGCATGTGAATGCAGTTTCATTATCTGCTCTTCAAAGGCTATCCCATTACAGTCCCCAGGAAATTCATAGCTTTTAAACTCACTTTGTTTATTCATATTTCTGTTCTCATTAATCTCTACATCTTTCTTCCAAAGGCAAAGTCAAACTGTTATTGTACAAATAGCTTTTTTTTTCTTACCACCATAATATTTTAAAATATGCTAAATGATTCATCTTCAACACTTCAGAATCCTCTCCATAGAATGGCTCTAGTGGCTGAGATAACATGCTCCCAGCAGTTGGCCAGAGAGCAGTCATGCATATTCACATGCCCATGCTGTTAGGGGCTCTGAAGACACCTGAGCAGGTCTGGGCACCGTTTCCCAGTTGTGATGTAAGTTAAGCATTACGATGATCGTACCAGATGCTTCGTTGTTTACGAGCCAACTTTTGAATAGTGTTTCCTAAAGAAGCAGTGTGTCATTGCACCATGTGTCAATACGGATAGGATTGAAAGAAAAACAGTGCTGCTCTCTGATCATTTTTCTCCATTCAAATAGCATTAGAATTATTCCACAATACTGCCTACAGATCAGCTCCTAGAGAGATATTGCCACCTATGTATGGCTGCAAATATTGAGGTGGATTATTCTAGTACGCATAACCCATAACAATGCACTAAATCAGAGATTTGGCACATCATTGCGTACATGTTATGCTACACATCATGAAATATATTGAAACAAAAATGACAGACAGTAGCCGGGAATTAGCTAAATAGAATTCAATTGAATGAACATAAAATATGTTTCAATGTGATCAAAATATAGGGCTATGTAGCCTATAGCTTACACTATCTATCTTATGCAGTCATCTCCGTTTTCATTTTAAGGATTGTTTTATTCTTCACTTTTTTGTAACAATTGCAAAGACATTGGCAACTTTGTAGGCTATTTGTAGTCAACTTCGTTCTGAAGTTATCGGTAGTCATAGAGAGACAGATAAACCTCTTGATTCTGTGTTTTGCTGATATAGCTTCTGTGTAAAAAGAGGGAAGAAAGATAGTCTGGCGGGTAGGAGCATTGGGCCAATAACCGAAAGGTTGTTGGATCGAATCCCTGAGCTGGCAAGGCAAAAGTCTGTCGTTCTGCCCCTGAGCAAAGCAGTTAACCCCCTGTTCCCTGGGTGCCGATGACGTGGATGTTGATTAAGGCAGCTCTCTGATTCAGAGGGGTTGGGTTAAATTTGGGAGACACATTTCAGTTGAATGTATTCAGTTGTACAACTAACTAGGGATCCTAGGGATCCCCCTTTCCCTATAAAGTGATGGAGAAAAGCATCTAACAACGCACTTAGTTGTTCTACGAGTGGTCTGAGGCAGTTGGTTAACGAAAAGTGTTTTCAAGTCCACATTTAGAAACAATGTTTTTGGGAAACTGTTAGGATACTCAAGATACACCGTAAGATGGTTCTAACGATGATCTTAACCCTACGTAGGACCTGTATTGTTGCTGCTGGTGAGGTACGGTACTGCTGCTCATCTGAGAGCTGCTGTCGGTCTATGGCCCTCCACACAGCCCTTTGCCATCCAGTATAGAGGCCTGCCCGGATTTTAGCTTCATGCCAAACACACCATGGCAACATGGCCGATTATTATTATTTATTTATTTTACCTTTATCTAACTAGGCAAGTCAGTTAAGAACAAATTCTTATTTACAATGGGACTCCCAAACAAGGCCAGATGTGATGCAGCCTGGATCAGATAGCTGCATGGAGCCCAAGTAGAACCCTAAACATATTGTCTGTTGATGAGGATAAAAATACATTTGTGTTCCGTCTGTCGCAAAACTTTTTTGAGCTGGAGGGTTTTGTTATTACCCAGTTGTATGCTTTAGTTTGCTTTTGTTTAGCCAATAATTACAATTAAAATAGGTGAAATGATTCAGGAAGTAGAATGAATGCCTCATTACAGAATATTAATATCCAGATCATTAAACATTTAAGTGCAAAGGCTTCAAAACTAGTAGAGGGGCTCAGCCTCCTTCTAGGGCTCTTCCCTCTGGGCTCGGTTCTTGCTGAACTAGATGAGGCTTTGTGAGACAGAGAGAGTAGCTCTTATGATTGATCTTACCACTCATCAGAGTCTCTTCACTGAAATAAATATTTTGTGTGGATCTACAGTATGTGTCACAGAAATTATATAATTAATTTGTCCTGCCAGTCCTGGATGTTACGAAATAGACATTAAGGGTAAAGTGCACATTGTTAATGTAACAAAAAATAGATTTTAGATTATACTGTAGGGGGCTGCTAGACAAACCCTAATGACCTCTCTAAGGACCCCTATCTACCTTTACAAAGCACACGCATAACACTCTCTTCTCTCCATTAGGATATAGTAAACATACACATGTCAGATTTTATCCTTGGCATCCTGGTGGTGCACGTCCCTGATGACAGAGCTCATCCTGGTGGTGCACGTCCCTGATGACAGAGCTCATCCTGGTGGTGCACGTCCCTGATGACAGAGCTCACCCTGGTGGTGCACGTCCCTGATGACAGAGCTCACCCTGGTGGTGCACGTCCCTGATGACAGAGCTCACCCTGGTGGTGCACGTCCCTGATGACAGAGCTCACCCTGGTGGTGCACGTCCCTGATGACAGAGCTCACCCTGGTGGTGCACGTCCCTGATGACAGAGCTCACCCTGGTGGTGCACGTCCCTGATGACAGAGCTCACCCTGGTGGTGCACGTCCCTGATGACAGAGCTCACCCTGGTGGTGCACGTCCCTGATGACAGAGCTCACCCTGGTGGTGCACGTCCCTGATGACAGAGCTCACCCTGGTGGTGCACGTCCCTAATGACAGAGCTCACCCTGGTGGTGCACGTCCCTGATGACAGAGCTCACCCTGGTGGTGCACGTCCCTGATGACAGAGCTCACCCTGGTGGTGCACGTCCCTAATGACAGAGCTCATCCTGGTGGTGCACGTCCCTAATGACAGAGTTCATCCTGGTGGTGCACGTCCCTAATGACAGAGTTCATCCTGGTGGTGCACGTCCCTGATGACAGAGTTCATCCTGGTGGTGCATGTCCCTATTGACAGAGTTCATCCTGGTGGTGCATGTCCCTAATGACAGAGTTCATCACCCTTTACAGAGTTCATCCTGGTGGTGCATGTCCCTAGGAAATGTCCCTAATGACAGAGTTCGCATGTCCCTAAAGAGTTCTCATGTCCCTATGCAATTCATTTATGTCCCTACAGAGTTCATCCTGGTGGTGCATGTCCCTAATGACAGAGTTCATCCTGGTGGTGCATGTCCCTAATGACAGAGCTCACCCTGGTGGTGCATGTCCCTAATGACAGAGTTCATCCTGGTGGTGCATGTCCCTAATGACAGAGTTCATCCTGGTGGTGCATGTCCCTAATGACAGAGTTCATCCTGGTGGTGCATGTCCCTACTCACCCTGGTGGTGCATGTCCCTAATGACAGAGTTCATCCTGGTGGTGCATGTCCCTAATGACAGAGCTCTCCCTTTAGAAAAGGAAAACCGCAGAAAGCTCAGATGCAATCATTTATTTACCAACGTCTCGACATCAAGCTGTCTTCATCAGGGTTTCATGTGGAACACCCTCCACACTGCCTGCCACTCAGAAGACCACCATGTCACCTCTATGTTAATCACAGTGATGGAGCTAACAGGTCAAACAACCTTGGAGGCAAGCTGAGACCCTCCACCTGTTATCTTTCACCCCTCAGAACCCTTCCTCCTAGTGAAACAGCTTAGCCGCAGGGGCACGTGGGCGGTGGGATGGAAGGGATGCTTTCTACAGCCAATCTGGAGGAGATGATTATGAGAACCTCATAGGGTGCTTGTCTATCACTCATGGTCTTATCTAGTGCATCTCTTTATGAAGTGCCAGTATGAAGTAGGCTGATAATACTTGTGTCTGTCTGCACGGACAGGACAAGTAAAAAGTAATACAAATGTGCTCGATATTGAATGCGTTTCTATGGAGTGTTGAGCAGTGAGAGCCAAGGGCGGGTGCTCTGTGGTATTGATGTATGTAAATGCTCTTGGTCTTCACTGCAGTAGGAGGACCATTGTCACATTGATTGTTATTAGCTCAATACCATAGAGCAGCCAGCAAGTAACATTTACACATTTCTAGAAGAGTGAAACAACAACTTTGACTTTTTAAAGGTCAATATGGCTCTAACCAAACGTGAATGCCATGGATGTCTAGGATTCTGATCAGCATCGTTACTGCAGGAGAAAACACATGCAGAGGGATTATTATTGACTGATCACAGTCTCAGGAAAATCATGTGTTCCACTCGCATATGCCGTCTGCACATTTCTCTCCGGTTGTTGCGCATATGTTTTCTCGGCCCAGAATAACAATGGTAGTTGAAGCCAGATACCGTAATCAGTTTAGTTAAAAGTCAAGAAAGTGTCGTCCCTCGCCTCCGAGTCTCACCGAAAAAAAGGGGAATGGAATGGAAACTATGAGAGTTCTAGCATTCCCTGTCCCCATTCCATCAGACAGACAGAGTGCTCATCTCCTGTCCTGGAAACACATAACTAGGTAATGACACCACTGTCTCTGTCAATGTGGCTCCCGTATGGAAACACAGTCTATTTCCTTTATTTATTCCGCGTCTAAGCCTAGTTCTACCGAACCAGCACTGACCTCCACGGTCTAATTGGCCTGTTTCACTCTGAAATAACTTGGGCTCATCTGAGTAGTTCATTTATGCAGCATAAAATTGGAGCTTCGGAGGAAGAAATACATTGTGAATTGTTAGAGTGGCTGTGGTTTAGCTTGACAGACCAAGGGTACATAAAAAGCTTATTCTGATGTTCCAGTATATGTCGAAATGAATGGCTGAGATGACAATCAGAGACCTCTCCTGTGATTGGGGCAGTGTTGTTGGCTACTTGTAAAATAGGTACTGTTTCAGACACAGAGCTAAAAAGATAATGAAATGCAGTTGAAAATTGAAATATTTTGCAGATTACTGTTGTTATCCATATCAAACAAGCTAACATATTGCCTCGTGTTACACTTCGTAGTCTAATAAGGATTATAAACTGGGTGGTTCGAGCCCTGAATGCTGATTGGCTGACGGCCGTGGTATATCAGACCGGCAGCGTAGCCTAGTGGCTAGAGCGTTGGACTAGTAACTGAAAGGTTGCAAGATCAAATCCCTGAGCTGACAAGGTACAAATCTGCCGTTCTGCCCCTGAACAAGGCAGTTAACCCACTGTTCCTAGGCCGTCATTGAAAATAAGAATTTGTTCTTAACTGACTTGCCTAGTTAAATAAAGTTTTTAAAAACATGTAAGACCGTATACCACGGGTATGACAAAACATTTATTTTTACTGCTCTAATTACGTTGGTAACCAGTTTATAATAGCAATAAAGCAAGTCGGGGGTTTGTGGTTTAAGGCCAATACACCACGGTTAAGGGCTGTGTCCAGGCACTCCACTTTGTGTCGTGTGTAAGAGCTGACCTTAGCCGTGGTATATTGGCCATATACCACACCCCCTCGGGCCTTATTGCTTAAATATCCAGTGGTATGCATCAACACCAACTCTATCCCTGCTCATCTGAGTCATTCTCCTGTCTCCTGATTACGTATCTCCGAGGTAACTCTTGAAATCCCTCACCATCTAACACTATATGAGTCACCTGCTGAGGGACTTGCTTAGATGCTTGAACGAAACAGACAATTAGTTGGCTGCTGGTGGTGTAGGCATGTTGATCTACTTCAAAGTGTGTAAGGAGGCATTTACTGTCTAGGGATGACGCTAGGTGTGGAGTGAGTGAGTGAGTTGAGGTGAGGTGAGTGATGGGGGATTTTGGGGATGAGGTGTGGAGGGTTGATTGTGAGTGAGGAGGGTGGTTGGGGATGACACCAGGTGGGAAGTGAGGGTGTGTGTGTGTGTGGGGGGGGGGGGGGGTCAGAGGTCAGGGAGCATGAGACAGATTATCAAATCACTAGACCACTGGACCTATTACAGGCCAAAACAGATAATGGTTCCAGAAAACAAATTGAATGCTAGAACACCACAGAGCTCTCCCTGGTGGGCTGTGCCCATTCAGGATGGAATATAATAGAATCCGCCACAGGAATGTTTACACTGTATCGTTGTTTAAGCTGTACACCGGCAAATTGATTCAAAACACTGGAAACAGGAGAGTCTACCTGTCACCGGTAGTATAGATTTAAACAGTCCAAAAACACTGTGTGGTAAATGTTAACCATTGAAAAAAGAGCTACTGTGAGAATAATGCAATGTGAGAGCGATTGAATTGAGCCCTGAGACACTGACCAAGTGGATCTCATAATCAAATCAAATCCAATTGTATTGGTCACATCCACATGTTTAGGAGATGTTATTGCGGGGGTCAACAGTAGTATCTAAAAATTCACAACAATACTTCTGTGAATCATGTACTCATGTACTTTTATGGTAGGATTATTTTGGTTTCTTAAGTATTTCATATAACTGCTCTGCTGCAGAACGAACCAGCAGACTCAGAAATGGAGAAAAGTGAGCCAGTTGGAATGGTGAGCACAAAGGTGTGCCCTTGACTGCCTTCACAATGATACCTCCCATTTCACGTACATTCTGGAATCTAATAGCTGTCTGAGCCCAACTTCTCCCTTCCTGCCTGGTCGTGTTAAGCCTTTGTAAATAGGGTATGGTGCAGAATGCTGCTTTCTGAACTGCATGAAAGGCTTGGGTAAGCCTGGAAGTGGCCCAGTCATTTCATTCCAGGCACACAAAGCAATCCCTAATTTCTGAGACTGTGTAACCTCGAGCAGGAAGGGAATCAGTCATGTTGTCTGCAGAATCCGTTATCTGCCACACCACTTGAATGTTATCAGAATGCATCTGGTAGTGTTTCGTGTCGGTTGGTTCCCTCTTAGGACTCTCACCACCAACATGAATCAATAAGGGCTAGGAAGCTAGCGTGAGCAAGGTGTATCTGTAATGGCCCGTCACTAATAGGGTTTTGTTGTAGTGACGTACATGTGCAGTACATCATTAACAAATATATCACAGTAAAACAACCCATCTCCATGTACTTTGAAGCAATTCAATATACAGTAAAGATGATGAAGAGAAACGCCTGATATTCACTGTAAAGTGGCTGGATGCATAAATGGGTGCATAAAATGGCCTCTAATAGATTAACAATGATGAGGTCACGGGCTTCATGGGCTCCCAGTTATGTGTGGTCCCCTGGGATCCCATTCCCAATGTCTTTGTCAATTTAATCTACTTGCAGGGCCAGGGAGGTTAACGTGACTTCAACACGCCGGCCCAGCCGGCGTCACAGCCAATGTTTCTGGGAGCGCCCCAAATGACACCCTATTCCCTATACGGTACACTACTGTTGACCAAATCCCTGGTCAACAGTAGTGCACTACATAGGGAATAGGGTGTCATTTGGGGTGCACCCACTGTCTCCAACCCTTACAGCTGACCAGCATGTAACACAAATCTGACATGCATCCGTTTAATAGCTGCCTCTCTGATCAATTGTACAACCACTGGGTCTTGGCACAAACATACAGGTTGGACGGCGTTCAGTGAGGACAATGACTCTCTCTATCAACTCTGCTGTTAGAGGAATAGTGACCAGCAGATTTCATTCACGAATGTGGATCAATCTCTCGATCTCCTCCAATCAACTGCAGCAAACTGGGATCATTCAGGGCATCCAAAGGCTGACATATATGAAAGGTCATTGTAAGTGACCGATCAACTTCCCAAGATGACCTCAGTGAAAAACGTTTTCAATCAACCTGCTGGGTTGATTGTTCATTGCAACAACAGTGTATCTCTGCTCACATATTGTATTCCTCAATAGTGAACAAGTTGCGTCATGTGTTGACAGCCTCTCAACACATGACACTATGCAGTATGCTGTCAACACACGACAACACATGACACTAGCAGTATGCTGTCAACACACGACAACACATGACACTATGCAGTATGCTGTCAACACACGACAACACATGACACTATGCAGTATGCTGTCAACACACGACAACACATGACACTATGCAGTATGCTGTCAACACACGACAACACATGACACTGAATTTAGGCAACAAATGTATCATCTCATCAAGCACCAGTGTCCAACTAGAGCTATAGTCACTTTTTAATAGTAGGTTTTTATACTGTATTTCTACCTTCATGAGGGCAGGAGATGAAGGCCATGGATGAAAATAACAAGAAGAGGTAGAAGTAATGACTCTGGGCAGATTCATGAAGAACCACTCTAATAACACGAACATTTCTGACATACAATTTTATGTTTGCCCTTGCTACTATAGTAAGCACACTAATGAAAACATCAACTAATGGACAATGACAAATTGTGAGGCTTTTGTATTCACACTATTGTATTTCTCCATGACTCAAATGCCAGGGTATTGATCTGGACTGGGGAGGCATACCAAAGCCTGGGAGATAGTGACTCATTACCTCCATCCCCCACAGAAAGAGCAGAGGGGAAGGGCCTACTGATAAAACTGCCTCAGAGGAAGAAGAGAACCGTGGGTAAATCTCATCTGCTGGCCCGTCTGAGCAAGGTAGCCATCACCTGTGCCAGAACACTGGACCGGAGGGAGGAGGGTTGTGAGGGGGAGGAGGAGAGGATGGTATGGGGAGAGTGGACGGGCTTGGCTGTGGTCAACGTTAGCCTTGCTGTGAAATGATGAACAATGTGGATTCTCCTCATTCATCATGGGCCTGTCTCAATCCAGGCTACAGTGGTCTCCATAATACGTCAGTGTCGCATGCTGGACCACCCCCATGCATCAAAACATTTTAATACAGCTCAGCTCCATGCTTCCTCTCGTTGCTCTCTTTGTTCATGGCAGGGAGGTTGGCTGACCCATGTACCTCTCCTGGTTTTATCAAAGACGGGGTGGAAACCGTGACATGAATCTTTCATGTCTGCTGCTTTCTACACATATTGTAAACATGCATTAAAGAAAATTACAGACATACAGATTTTTTTTAGGATTTCAGAAGGGTAGGGTACAGACGTAGGATCTTAATTTGATCACCCTGTTGCAGGAGAACGTTTTAGTGTATTTGAGGTTTAAAAAGGCTTCTGAAGTTTTTAATTTCCACATTGAAATATCCGACTTGATTTTTCCTTACATTAAAATGATCAACCCGTACAAAAATGTCCATTAATTATAATAAAAATTAAGATCCTACACCTGTAGAACATTTCCTGTAACCTCTGAAGAGAAGCTGAGGCAGAACTAATGCCGGTACAGAGTTCTAGATGATGGAGTGTGAAAGAGTGAGGAAATAGAATGCTTTATGACAACAGAAGGCAGGTAGACACAACAGGAGACATTACAAAATACTATAAAATGGTACCTGATGAAAAAGGACAATAAAAAGTACCTAAAGTACCACTCAACTTGAATAAAAATGTGTTTTTAAAGAGGCAGGTACACACAAAGAAGACTCCTCAAGGGTTCTTTGGGAGGGCATGGTTCTACTGTATGTGGAACCATAATGACCATAATGAAGAACCATTTAAGCCGGTTAATGGATATTTGCGGTTCAGAAAATAGTGATTTCTTCTTTTAGTGATAATTGAAATGTAGGGGCAATGGCAAAGCTCTTTTTGTGCAACCGTGAGTGAGAGTGTCATTCCAGTTGATGTGATCTGTTGTGTTACGCCATTGTATGTTAAATATGACAATGGCCAGTGATTGTGATTTTTGAAAGACTCATATATGGCGTTGTGTCAATGGAGAACTGATGTCTACAACAGTGGTTCTCGTTTCCCTCCTCAGGGACTCCCAGCCATTCCAGAGCTAGCACACTTGATTCAACTTGTCAAATAATACAATTATAAAACCTTTGATATTTTAACAATATTATGGCTAACCAGCAAAAAGAACCCTGTATGGTTCTTGAATTAAAATGTTATTTGCAGAACATTTGAGATTGAGAAAGATTCTTTATAGAACCGTTCTCCGTAAAGGTTATATACTGTCACGTTCTGACCTTAGTTCCTTTTTATGTCTTTGTGTTAGTTTGGTCAGGGCGTGAGTTGGGGTGGGTAGTCTGTGTTCTTTTTTCTATGTTGTATTTCTGTGTTTGACCTGGTGTGGTTCTCAATCAGAGGCAGCTGTCGATCGTTGTAGCCTGTTTTCCACATTTTGGTTGTGGGTGATTAATTTCTGTTTAGTGTCTGGTCACCTGGCAGAACTGTTTTGTCTTCTCTTCGTTGTTATTTTGTGTAGTGTTCAGTTTTTTCAATTAAAATATGACAAACACTTACCACGCTGCATTTTGGTCCTCTTCTCCTTCCACCAACGAGAAGCGTTACATATACAGAACCATTAAAAAGGGTTCTATACAGCATCAAAAGGGTTGTACCGCTAGAAAAAAACATATTTGGTGTTAATATATAACTTTTTTAAATGGTTCTTTGTAAAACCTTACGAGCATGGTTCTTTATAGAACCGTCCAAAAAGGGTTCTATATAGCACAAAAAAGGGTTTCACTGTCGCGACAAGCCAAAGAACTGGCACTATATAGAGCCATTTGTTTTTAGTGTGTAGAAACCACCTCTCTCCTAATGAATAACACAATAACACAAAATGGCTCATACTGACTCCAGTCAAAGAAAGAAAAAACATCTCGCCAATGTGATCTGGCCAGCTTCTACCTTGAGAATAAATGTTCTTTCTGTGTCAGCAATACAAATGGAATGGGGTCAGGCCTTTTTCTGATTCTCTGAGCTAGGGGCAATATTACTCCTTGTTCAAGAGATGGAGCGAGAGCACCCTACTGAGTCTAATACTGGATACACTCACCTATAATTGAGGCAAACCGATGCTATTGACACAAAAATATTTTAAACCAACCTTGTCCCTGGCTGGCTGGGGTTAACCATCTCCCAGCTGGTCTGGTCCCTCACCCAGAGGTAGGAACTGGGAGGGATAGCATGGTGAAAGCCAGCTGAACAGTTATAGAAATATAACAATCCCTTCTCTGGGGCATTGGACTATGCTCAAATGTGACCTCCAATGTCATGGTCACCGGTCCCACTCTCACTGCATGTAAAGAGGGAACAGAAATGTAAAAACTCAGTCAAAACTCCCACTTGTTTCATCCATTCATGTCCCTTGTGGCATTGTGCAGCTGAATGGTCTAAGGGCCTCTGTGTTGTGGTGATGGCACCATTGACAATGAATGGTAGTTAAAGAGCTGCCTGGATGCTAACATTCTGTTCAAACATTGCAGGTGTAACTGCCAACGCTACTGTAGCACGCCCCTGCTCTCCGCTACACTCATAGAAAAAAGGGTTCCAAAAGGGTTCTGTTCCCATAGGAGAACACTTTTTGGTTCAATCGAGAACCCGTTTTAGTTCCAGGTAGAACCCTTTTGGGTTCAATATAAAACCTATTGTGGAAAGGGTTCTACCTGGAACTCCAAAAGGTTCTGCCTATAACCAAAATGGTTCTACCTGGAAGCAAAAGGGGTTCTTAAAAAAAAAAAAAAAGTGTTTTACCTTTATTTTTCTAGGCAAGTCAGTTAAGAACAAATCTTATTTACAATGACGGCCTTGTTCAGGAGCAGAACGGGGATTTGACCTTTTGGTTACTGGCCCCACACTCTAACCACTAGGCTACCTGCCTCCCCAATATTTTTGTTCTTCAAAGGGCCCTCCTATGGGGACAGCCAATGACCCCTTTAAGGTTCTAGATAGCACATTATTTTATAGTGTTTAAGACAAATACCTCAAGGTGAACATACAAATTAATTTTGCCTGACTGTGAAATGTCAATGTCGTGTTAAGGTCTTCAAGTCTGGTTGTGATAACAAGATGATCCACTTTGACAGGTTCTCAAATTTGGCTACAGGAAGTCGTCCTTCCCCAGGGGCTAGTTGATGCAATCTTCTGTTCCTCCATTCCCAAGGTCGGTGTTGGAAATTACAATCTGTTCACACCAGTCAGTCCCCACCTGGCTGGCAGAGTGAGAAACGCAGGTCATAGGTAGGAAGGTAAGAAGCAGGACAGTATTCCCCTCCACGCACATCGAGTTGTTCTCCCTACATAATTATAGACCAGAGAGTTGTGATAAACATCAATGGTGGAGAGGAGACAGGCTGTCAAAGGCAAGATGTGAGACGCATCCTCAAACTTCTCAAATCAGCCGAGCTGAGACTAGGAGTCCCAGCAGTCAAAGAGACTTGACTTAGGAGGCTTGTCTTGGGTAAATTTCATCCACTAAATCAAACAGACTAAAAATAACATGTTGTCTTTCCCGAGCAACCCCCTGGCATAATGGAAGAATATTATCACATTTAAACACTTACACACACACACACACACACACACACACACACACACACACACACACACACACACACACACACACACACACACACACACACACAGGCTGTTCCAACAAAGTTCAATTCCCAACGTGTGCTTGTATCCAACACGTGACAACCCATGAATCTCTGGGATATGTTCTATTGAGTCGATCTTATTGGGGATTTTGACTCAAAACGAATGTCTGCCTCTGGGCTACTCCACCCAAGCAGAGTCAGCAGCATTCAAAGTATCCAGGACATGTGTGGGTTGCCTTCAGAGCATGGCCAGGTCCGAATTCAAGTGAAAATTAGTACATGGGTCACAAAACAAGTTACATCATTAAAATAGGAAAAATAGGGCAAAGAAAAATGCTCAGGCCGCCTGTGAAGACAGGATAGGTGCAGTACAGCGAGACAGCTGGAGCCAGGTCTAGAGCTGTACAGAGCTTGCTGCTCCAACACACACTCTCTGATCAAACATGTGGAAAAGCATTGTTTATTTAACTAAAGTTACTTTGAAAAAGTAGTTTACTACATCCAAACTACTTTGTGAGAAATTATCATATATACTGTAAATCTTAAATGTCATAGACTACAAGTTGCAAGAACAGATCACTTTGGGGTCATATGTAGAATGTAGAATTTAGCCTATTAAACACAAAAACAATGTTTCAAGTGAGAATTAGGCAGGTCTGATGCCGAAAAAGAAAGGAAATGATTGCCTACTTCACCCATATGTTCTATTCTTTTTGCTAAGAAGTAGTTCTAGTAGTTAGCTACAACGCTACATGGTAAAACAGTAATTAACTACTGAAAACACTACATACTATAGATTTGAATTTAGTTAAACCAATATATTACAAAATGTAGTTAAATTACTAGTTGAACTATTACTGAACAAAAATATAAACACAACAAGCAACAATGTCAAACATTTTACTGAGTTACAGTTCATAGAAGGAAATCAGTCAATTGAAATAAATTCATTAGACCCTAATCTATAGATTTCACATGACTGAGCAGGGGTGCAGCCTTGGGCGTGCCTGGAGGCCATAGCCCCATCCACTTGGAAAACAGAGCCACCCCCTGGGAGCCAGGCCCAGCCAATTAGAATGAGGTTTTTCCCTCCTCAGACGTTTACGCAGGTGAAGAAGCCGGATGTGGAGGTCCTGGACTGGCGTGGTTACACGTGGTCTGCGGTTGTGAGGCCAGTTGGATGTACTGCCAAATTCTCTAAAACAATGTTTTGAGGCAGCTTATGGTCGAGAAATGAACATTAAATTATCTTGCAAGAGCTCTGTTAGACATTCCTGCAGTCAGCATGCCAATTGCACACTCCTTCAAAACTTGAGACATCTGTGGCATTGTGTTGTGTGACAAAATTGCTCATTTTAGAGTGGCATTTTATTGTCTCCAGCACAAGGTGCACCTGTGTAATGATCATGCTGTTTAATCAGCTTCTTGATATGCCATACCTGTCAGGTGGATGGATTATCTTGGCAAATGAGAAATGCTCACTAACAGGGATGTAAACAAATTGTTCCACACAATTTGAGAGAAATAAGCTTTTTGTGCATATAGAACATTTCTGGGATCTTTTATTTCATCTCATGAAACCAACACTTTACATGTTGTGTTTATATTTTTGTTCTGTACTCCTCAACACTGAACCCTAAGTATTCATGTCTTCTATCTCCCACTAAAGCTGAGTATCAGAAGTGATATGGCGCCGTGCAATGCCAACGTCTTTTATCATCACTCACAGAAAACGAATTCAATTTCAGGGACAATTAACCGCTCAGATCTAATGATGACATTTTGTGTCAAATATCTCAAAAGCTCAATGAGTTTTATTAACTGATGCTTAATTCCTTTAACGGAACACATTAGATGTAACAAAGGAACAAAACATCAAGCAATTCCATGGTGTGTGCATGGTGATGTTAGTATTTATGTTTTATTAGACAGGCAACAGGTAGCCTACTGGTTTGAATCCCTGAGCGGACGAGGTGAAAAATCTGCCAATGTGCCCTTGAGCAAGGCAACTAACCCTAATTGCTCTTGTAAGTCCCTCTGGATAAGAGCGTCTGCTAAATGACTAACATTTAAATGAGTTCTCATCTGGCAGTCTGAAACATTGAGCAGCACTCACCGCTGAACACATACGGCCCTTGTCAACAATGGACCCCAATGTGTCATGCTCCGACCTCAAATGGCTTGTCCAATATGCTATATTGGAGGAAATCAATACTTCGTCTTTCACAGCATTGCCCTCAAATGCCCAATTTCAGGGCGCTCTAAATGCATTTGAAAAACCTGTCACTGAAGGTATGAAAAGATACACTTGGTTTCCCCGTCTTCTCAGATTTCACACCAAAATGTCTAAGTAAATAGCTGCTTGTGCTGACATGCCCGGCTGGGCAGGCTACCGCTGGGCAGGCTACCGCTGGGCAGGCTACCGCTGGGCAGGCTACCGCTGCGCAGACCACCGGGGATTCCACACGAAAGCTGTCAGACAGTGAGTGTCACAGTCAGACATAGGGATGTGGCTGTGCATGTGCTATTCCTGGTTTTACACTAGTGGAATCCCTACTGACACACACTACTCTGTTCTCACCTCTTACCGTTTGGTCCCCTGCTAAATACAAGCAGCTAGCATACTGTCATCACCCTCTCTCCCTCTCTCTCTCTGCAATCAGGAAAATAACAGCAAAGCAAAAGGCTGTTAGTCAAAAAGTCAGCTCGGTTTACATCTCCCTCTCCCTCTGGTCAGACCAGCTGTGTGATGCAGATTGGGCTTTCAGACTCGTAGCAATTATCATATCTGAAGACCCAATAATTCATGCTGTATGTGTGAGCTGAAAATAGCAGCAGAGAGTCAAGATAGTGCACAGTGAACAGTTTGTGTTTGTGTTCCCCCCGAACGGCAAACAACTTGACACCGCAATCAGTTGCCAAGGGAGATGGATTGTAAAAATGCAAGCGGAAGACGCATTTCAATAAGTCCAATGTACAAGCCAAAGTAAATGTTGTGTCTTCATGGCTCGATGAAGACAAGAGGAAATGAAAGGATGGTTTAACATGGTCAGACAGCTCTGAACTCAGATTAGCTCTGCTTTATGTGTAGTGCATTTCTGTCTTCCTGAGATCTGTGGTGAAACTGATATAAGCAAATGTGATCTTTCAACATATCTAATCACAATTTCTATTTCAAAAGGGTCATGGTACTTCAACATGTATATGTATTCTAATGGTAATAACATATGAGTTTGGGGGATTTATGCATACAACTTTTAGAAGACCCCTTAAATGTTTATTGTTGCGTTAAAAATCATAATCTTGTACTCTCATTGCAGTCGCTAAAACCTGGACACCGTAGAGAAGTGGGAATAGCTTCAGACAACATGACCTACAATACCAAGTTGTTGTCCATATTGAGTTAATCTCTCTCAAGCCCCAAACAAGCAGTATGTAATAGTCTACAGTCTGATCAATGATTGTTCTGCTCAGGCTCACTGAGCACCAGCCTGGTGATAATGAAAATACTGCAGCTCTGACTGGGTCTAGTTCTCACATGGTGTCAGTAAGGAGTAAGGTCAGTGATTGGTACAGAGAGGTGAAGAGGCTTATCGATCACCCTCCAGTCCATTAATAAGACTACCAATATGACGCTGTTGCTTTTGTTAAGTACTGGTACTACTAAACAGATTTGCACTTACAAATGCATTTGATACAATGTAATGCAAAGGGGCCAAACTCCAAAATGTATTTTCTGAGTTGGGACTTGACTCCAACCCAAACTCCCTTCCTGTTAATTCTTCTTTCTCTATTGACAGTATGACGATGCCACAGACTCACATGACATTGCATACCCATCGTGTCAGTAAGATAACCCTGTGGTAACCTGGACATACAGGTTAGATTCCTGGACTGCCTAGCTAAATGACTGTGTACTGGTTAACATGGAGGGTGACAGGTATAGGTCTGAGGATAGAGGTCACAGGTTAGGGTGGGTGTCAGAGCGCAGAGTACGTACGTGCCGTTGATGACCCCGTCGGGGTTGAGCATGGGGATAATCTTAAAGATGTAGGCCTCCCTCAGTGCCTCAGCCACCGGGTCACTGCTACACAGAAACTCCAGGGTTCCCTTCATCACCCAGCTGGCGTTACTCTCCCCAGGGTGGACCCGTGCTGTCAGTACTACACACGGACGGTTATCTAAGGGAGGGATGGGGGGGTGGAGAGAGAGGGGGAAACAGGGTTACACAGTGAATGTTTGTCCACCAATGTCCACATTGAAGAGGATTAGTGACACTCTTTACAGTAAATAAGTAAATCCTCGAGCCACCACTTCTTCCACATTATGTTGGAACAAGGCTCTCTACAAACCACGAATTCACATCTTAATGCACATGTATTGTTAAGGTTTACTCAAAATGATTGCCTGTCCTATTCAGTTTGCCTTGTTTTGAAAAAGATAATCACATTTCTGAAGCGTGTGATATATTCTGTATGCACTTCTATAGGGCAGAATCTATACAGCAGGTCCTGTGAAAATGTAGATGTTGAAAAAGAGAGGAGATGGATATGCTTTCAGAGGCACATATCATTTTAATTCAGCCTGGCAATTGCGGCCAAGGCTGCCACTCCACAAAAGACGAAGCCACGGAAGAGACAAATTCCTCTGACTCCTGCATTGATCACACAGTAATGAGTTTCTGCAAGGCCTGTAAAGTGTACACCCTCTTTATGCTTCATTCCGTTTCTATGTTTAATTGAATCCATGTGAGCATGAGCAATCAGGTTTGAGCAATAAGTAATTTGTTTTGTAAAACAAAATGAGATAAAGCAGCCTTCTCATACTTTCACCTTAATTTAACCAGCCATAATTTGGCTGTAGACTGTCCAGTTCAGACAACAATGATATGTTGTGAGTGAATAGCCGAATGCATAACAATGCAGAGTGAAATGATATGATACATTTTTTTAAACACATTGGAGGGGAGAAAATGTCATTGCAAAGCATACAATTTATTTTAGGCTTTTGCAAACTGAAGTAGATTGAATGTACAAAGGTGACTGAGCGGGAATGCAGGCATCTTGTGGAAGACTCCAGAAGATATAATTAGAGTGATAAATATCACATCAGCCAATAGCATGGGGCTCCATTTCCTGCAAGAGCAGCCAGTTTGAGCCTGGAAAAATGTATAAATTAAATTTCGACTCAAGAAGAAGAAAACGATTCCACAACTCCCTTGTGCCGTCTCTTTCATATACACACCATTTTGTGTGAGGTAGTGTGTGTGTAACCAATCCGTGTTGAGTCTTTGAGTGTTTCCTATTCCTCACCAAGTCAAACCTACGCTACTGAGCTGTGATATCTTCTGATGGTACAACAGCATAAATTAATCAAACAAGCAGCAACACTAGGATGAACTCCTAACTGGAGAACCACACAAACGACAGGAGGCTCTCACACATTCCTCTCCAGAACTACCAGAACCGTAACCTTGATCCCATTTCCATTTCCATTCATCCTCTCTATTCAGGGCCTAATATCACTTGGCACATGTCAAGTATAAAGCTTGGAGGGATGTAGGCGTGTTCTGAAAGGCATCAAGCGGTCGTCAACAGTTCTCCTTGCCAATCGGGCGCAAGCCAGGCCAAGCTACCTACACTCGCAGCAGTAGGTAGAGAGAGGCATACAGCCATGCCAAGCTACCTACACTCGCAGCAGTAGGTAGAGAGAGGCATACAGCCAGGCCAAGCTACCTACACTCGCAGCAGTAGGTAGAGAGAGGCATACAGCCAGGCTGTGTGTGTTGTGAGTCTACTCATTGATATGGACCTGTGTTGGGCACACAGGCATCATCAGCCAAGCTGTCATACAGAGAATCGTTTGGAAATGTTTGTGTTTTTGTCTCTCTATCCACTGCTGGCTATCTGAGCAAACACCCTCAAACGACTGTTTTTTCTTTTTCAAATGTGTGTGTGAGTGCACGTGTGATTGTGTGTTTTCCTATGGGTGTGTTCATCTACAGAATGTTTCCTCAATGTCGTCTATACTCAACTGGCGGACAGTGGACCGGATCCGGACCCAGAACGGGATCAATACGGACCGGAGTGTTTATTTATTACATTTTTTTTACTCGCTCAGGCTTCGACCCCTGGTATCATATAACACACATAAGACATGGAAGAACGCATAGAATTGCAATAAATTAGCTTAAAAACAGCAAAGAAAATCTCTGCCCCATGCAAAATGTGTAGAATTGCGGGAAATTAGCTTTAAAACAGCTAATTTTTCTCTCCGCTAACAAGAGCGGTGTGAACAGTTTGAGGTCGCATGGGTTGCGAGGTGGGGGTTTGTTACTACGCTGATTACATTATCCATCAGGACCTTTGCCACCTAAGAAATTTGTGTGACCGAACCTAGTACTTGAGTACCCCTTCTCTGCGGTGTACATTTTGACAGTGACTGTCCTTTAAGAGTAAATCCACATAGGATTCTAAAGCCTGGACCACTATAGAGTATGCATTTTATTTCATTGTGTTTTGCCCCGTAAGCTATCGTCGAGTAGTGTAGGCAACAGAAACACTCCACAACAAAAAAAAACTTGAAACTGAAAATACAATAGCCACATTCACCGTAAAAGCCCCTTGATTCAGTTAACATTAGCTTATCATTCACCACGACCACTTATCCTTCCATTATAATGCACTTGACCGCAAACTGCACAATTATCATACTTCTCTAGGGCGATGAATTGCTATGAATTGACTGTACATTAGACTGAACTCGAAATAAGTGACTTGTTTGTGGAAATGTGAAGGTAACAAGTTGATATTAAATGTCTGGTTGCCAACTCATTCCCAGGTCCTATCCTTTTCTCTATGTACTGAGTAGTGGTGGTTGTTGGTGCATCGAGCTCTCTGCTACTCACCCACTTGGACAGGTGCATCCGTCATCTCCCATGAGGCGTAAGTGGTGTTGGAGGCTCCATCGAGGGCTTTCTCACTGAGCACCTTGATGATTAAGTGACACACTTTAGTCCCTTTGGGTGACTCTCCAACCACTCTACCAGGTAATAAATCTGGCCCTGAAGCGCTTCCTTTTTGAAACAAAACACAGCATCAAAAAATGCCATATGTGTCCTGGTGTGAACTTCTTGTTACTGAGATGAAGACCAGCTGTACTCAGATGCTTTTGATACACTGTGTAAAGCTTGTCTGGGTAAAGAGTCTGGGTTTTTCCATTAGTACAATGGTCCCCTGTGTTGTGATTCAAAGCTCTGTCATTCCCTATTCTCATAAGGATCTTTTAATATCAAACCACTCCATCCATGATGCCCCATCACTTGGGTCCACAATAACAGATCAAACAAATCCTAATACGAAAGACTGCAGCTTTAAAAGAGAGTTAAAAGTCTGGTCTTTTTCCTACGATCAGGTGGTTTCCTACGCAGGAAAAACCCCTGGTTATTAATAACATTTACATTTGAGTAATTTAGCAGATGCTCTTATCCAGAGAGACTTACAGTGGCGTGTGCATGCATAACCAGACCTACGGTGACACGATCGTCACAGTTTCAGCCTCAGCAAAATAAAATCATCTCCAGATAGCTGTCGGATGCAGAAACTGTACTCTCAAAACATCCAGCTGGTATGTTGTGCACCGCCTGAGGTGAGGAGGAGGTAACACGCTGTGAGTGAAAGTTGCTGAAACTTTAAATTGAAGCAGTCCCTGATCAAATGGCAGTTAGTGAGACAAACACGATATGGGCAGAGAGAGGCTGCCTGCCTCGCGTACACATGTACGCAGAAGTACAAAGGGGGCCTTGAGCAATCAAAACCAATCTCTGTTATCCTTTCCTGTATATGCAAATCAGGTTTAATTAGTACAAATCAGGGTTGTCCATTTATAATCATAAGATGAATTTTCCCCGCAAAGCTTATGAAAATGCAGCTTTAATTTTCCATTTTATTAATTAAAAATGTTCCAGTGCAATTGCACTCAGGCTCATTTCAGAGGTTGTTAATTATCAAACATAATCTCAATTACCATGACAGTGTGGCTAAAAGCTATCTAAAGGGAGGTAATTTTTTAAAAAAATCTCTCCGTGTGAAAGTGAAATGTGCCTGGTTGTTGGGACTGGGAGGCTTGTGTACCAATATCATTAGTCAGACTAGTTTCACTCCAATAGCTTCCAGGAGTCAGACCTCGACAAACTGTTATTGTTTATTTATCAGGGTTAAACGAGAGCCAAATCAGTTGAGATTGTACTTCATACCAACGTGTTCGATCACCAGTATGAGTTCAATGCAGTATGAAAGACACAATTCATGTCTGAATCAAGCTACAGGACAAGAAAAGGGAGAATAAATTGACCTATTCAAAGAGCTATTATAACATTGCCCAAAGCTTAGATCGGAGCCCATTTCAGCCATTCTAGAAAGCAGCATTCTGATTGAGTTCATCAGTCATTGAGTTCGTATGGTATCACTCCATTGTGTACACCTTGAGAATGACGTTAGGACGGAAAATCACCTAAAGCATAGTACATTCAGAGAATGCATTTACTAAATTGCGGCACCAAAGTTAGTTCCTCAACTGCTGACTGTGGTGACAGTGTGTTTTGAGGGTGATGGGGGTGTCAAGTGGATCATTAATGTGATATCAAAGTAATTATCTTCACCTAATGTACCTCGACCAGGCTATCTGACCAATGGGGTGTGATAAATGTGAGCGTCATGACGGACTTGTCAAATATCAGGAGACATACTGAGCATCAGAGAGCAGATGGTGAAAATAACAGTGTATAAAGAATGTATTGCAAACAGAAGGGACATTTTCTATTTAACATTCCAAGCTCAACAACAATACTGTGTATTTATTTACCAGTACATGCCTTAATTTGTTTCACAATTGTGCACACTTCAAACCCGATTTGATTAGATTGAAATTAAGTTTAAATCAGATACACAATGAGGTGGTAGTAACCATGTTGACAAAGACAAACTATTCTCACTCCTACAGTATCTTTCCCATAGATATAGAATGAATAGAATGGGCGTCCCCATCCAAGTCAATTATGGCATAATGGGTGGACTGGTGGCCATCGCAAATTTACCCATAAGTGCAAAGCAGGAAGTAAAAACAGGAAGTGTACCCATCAATCTGACATTACACAAAATACATTCCATTGCATGAGTCACATCACTTAGCACAATTTGAATGAACATTTTACATTACCATGGAAATGATTGCATCACAATACCAGGCAGCCATTGTGAGTGTACCCATTCATTTACCAGTCAAATTGCCAGGGTCAGACGTTACAACCCCGTTCTATTCATTCTATTTCTATGATCTTTCCACCCACCGGAACATATTTTTCCTATGGAAACAACTCTGTGTTTAAAGCTATTTCAGATTGGCAAACAAACAAGAAACCAATTCAACTCTAAACGTACTGCTATTTCTCACATTATTAGCCCAGAACGTTTTTACCAGCATTTCACTACACCTGCAAAAGCATCTGTTAAATATGTGTATGCGACCAATACAATTAGATTTGATTTGTTTATAGTCATCAAGCTACTCTTATCGCCGGACTCTCCATACACAACTACACCCACACACACACTTGACATGTCACAAAATGAAATGACCCTATCTCACCGTGACAGTCATCAATCTGTCTTAGGAGGAAACACAAAGCTTTATTACATTTAACGCCAAGCAATTATTCATGACCTACACAAACTATGATAATGATTATATCAGATTACAAATTAGTCTTCATTTGCTTGTTGTGATGGGTGTGGGAGACAGCGGAGTATCATTGATTTAATATCAGCCCTAATGAAATAAAACCACCAAATGCAGCTGAAGTTACTACTATCTGCAGTGCAACTGACTTGCATAGTGTTAATTAGGGCATAATTATAACACTAGTTTGCAGATGTGTTACATAACAAAGAAATGAACGTGTCTACAGGAGTTAGAACCAGCTGAAACTAGCTGAAATGCCTTCCTCCTCCCCTCACAAGGTTGTCATGGCAGCACCACAAAACATTCACTTAATGTACTATAGGCCTTAATACAACTTAAAGGCACTAAAATGCAAAAGGGCAGGTCCCTGTTTGAAAGACAGTGAATGACAGCACTCTTAATATCTCTAATGGGAATATGTCCATGGCGTTGCTGCTGAATCAGCCGATTACAGACTTTCCCGCCCTAACATGGCTGGATTAATGCACCGCACTGCAGAGTGATGTGTTAGTAGAGTGGCAGGGGGAGGACAAAATAACTGAAGATGCATGTTGTAAACATATTCCTACTATAATATAGGATTTACATTAGGGAATGGGGATACTTAGCCAGGTGTACAACTGAATCCATTCAACTGAAATTTGTCTTCCAAATTTAACCCAACCCCTGTGAATCAGAGAGGTGTGGGGGACTGCCTTAATCAACATCCACGTCATCGGCACCCGGGGAGCAGTAGTTCTTGGGGGTTAACTGCCTTGCTCAAAGGCAGAATGGCAGATTTTTCCACATTGCCAGCTCAGGGATTCAAACCAGCGACCTCTTGGTTACTGGCCCAACACTCTTATTAACCGCGAGGCCACATATCATGGTATGGTCATGCTGCACTGAGGAACAACTGAGAAGTTCTATTATTTGTCTCAGGCTGACAGAATGTAAAGAGGAGTAGTGTATCTCCAGTCTACATTTAACTTGGAAGGACTTTATTTTAGGGGGCAACATTTAGTAATGCTATAATAGTAATGCTATATTCTAGGTGGTACAATATCAGCACTATTCTAGACAGGAGCCATTATTCAGCTGTTTACGTGGCTTACTATGGTGTTATCTTTATAAGTAGCAGTAAACATAGCTAAGTAGCTACAACAACCCTTTCATACGGTTATATTTGCAGCTACTAGTAAACAGAAGTAGCAACGCTAACCTCCTTTTGATCACCATGAAGGCAGCTGGTACCCAATCAAGGGTCACAATCTTTCTCCCTTCGAGGTTTCCACCGTCATCACTAATAGTACAGATCTGAGAAGGCATTCCTGTGCCTCTACAGTCAACCATATGCTAGCAGGCTGGCTGTGGGGGGGCTCCCCTAAATATTAATCAGCAGGAGCTGTCGGGAGGCTGGGGAGGATGGGGGTGATCGGCAGGTGGGGAGAGATGTGGAGGGATGGGGAGGCAGGGGAGGGTGGAGAGAGGCTGGTGGGGAGGTGGGGGGACCGGTGGAGGCTGGGGAGGGTGTGGGCAGGATGGAGACAGTGCTCCCCTCCCCAGTGGCACGGCCTTGGTTGTGTCCCAGAGCTAGGTCAGCTTGTCCCTCCCTCCCTCTCCCCACCCCACACATCCATCACCATCCCCCAGCCTCTGTCTGTCTCTATCTTTCTCTACCTCTTTCAAGCCAAGCCAGACACACAGCTCAGACTGCTCCTCTCTCAGCATCATCATCGCCTGTAAAGGAATCAGCCTAAACTTAATAAGAATGCCCAGAAGACCATGACGAAAGCCCAGACATAAACACACTGTCCTTCAGCGGGATTACATGTCTCACTTCAAAGCCCTCTCACTCACCTTCTATCTGGCCCATTTGTTTGACTTGGATTCAAAGCAATGTAACTATGAGTGTTATTTATTTCCTCCTCTGACTCCAGCAGTACATGTATCATGTGGTGAGTTCAACAGTTGGCACTGGCAGTGAGTCTATCACCTTGCATTCTCCACATCACAACTCCAGCTCTGACAGGAGCTGTCTGTGTTATATCTGCTGCTAGGAGTTTCTTTGAGCAACTGCGCTCTCTCTCTCTCTCACTCTCTCAATTGAATTTATTGACATGGCAAGTTAAATTACTTACATTGTCAAAGTATACAAATAAAATTAAATATATATATAAATGGTGGGACCAACAGCAATAATAGTAGTAGTGGAAATGGGATTACCATTGACAGCAACTACAACAACAATATTAATGAGAATAATAATACACTAAAGCAATAGTAGTAGACCAGTCTCAACATGACTGAGAAGACACATGACTTGAAAGCCAAAACAAAACTAAATGGGAAATATTATTGACATTACATTGCACTTTTCACTGGCTGTCCCTCAGGTTGTGACAGGATTTAGGCTTTTCACCCAATAAATATTTGATTTTTTTCTTCATCTTTTATATTTTCAAATTCTTTGTATTGAATTATTCTCTTAGGTCTGAGTATTTGTCACAGTGTAATAGGAAATGCAGCTCTGTCTCTACCTCTCCCCTGGAGCAGAGTGAGCACAGCCTGTCCTCTCTGGGCAGCCACGTTTGCCTGTGACGGCCGGTCTCTATAGCCAGACTGTGCACACTGAGTCTGTACCTAGTCTGTGTTTTCCTCAGTTTTCTATCAGTCACAGTGGTCAGATAGTCTGCCACCATGTACTGTCTGTTTAGAGCCAAATGGCATTGAAGTTTACTTCGATTGTTTGTGTTGTCTTTCCAATAGGTGATATATTTTAATTTTTGCTTTGTGATGACTTGGTTAGGCCAGATTTCCGAGTGCTGTCCTGAGGCTCTATGGGGTTGGTTTGGGTTAGTGAACTGAGCCTCAGAACCATGTTGCCTTGGGCTGAGGGGACTCTTCTCTTATTGAATCTCTTGACATTGTAGAGCTGTGTGATGGAATGTTTTGGGGTCACTTGTTTTTTGATGGCTGTTAAATTTGATTGCTATTTTTTCTATTCGAATGAGGAGTGGGTTTTGATCCAATTCTGCTCTACATGCGTTATTTTGAGTTTTCTTTGCACTTGCAATACAGTCTTGCAAAACTCTGCATGCAGTATTTCGATTGGATGTTTGTCCCATTTGGTATATTCACTGTTAGAGAGTGGACCCCATACTTCACTACCATAGAGCAATTGGTTCTATAAGTGATTGGAACATTTTTAGGCAGATTCTAATTGGAATTTTGATTTTAATTTTCCTTTTAATGGCATAGAATGCTCTTCTTGCTTTGTCTCTCAGCTCAATCACAGCCCTGTGAAAGCTACCTGTGTTGCTGATATTTAGTCCTAGATACGTGTCATTTTTGGTGTATTCTAATAGAACTGTGTCCAAATAGAATTTATATTTGTCATCCTGATTGCGGAATATCATGATATTTGTTTTGATTTGTTTAGATTAACGGTGAGAGCCCAGGTCTGACAGAACCTGTGCAGATGATCTAGGTGCTGCTGTTACCTCCTCCTTAGTGGGAGACAGCAGCACCAGGTCATCTGCGTACAGCAGACACTTGATTTTAGTGTTGTGTAGGGTGAGACCAGGTGCTGCCGATTCTTCTAATGTTTTTGCCAATTCATTGATGTAGATGCAAACAGTGTTGGACTTATTGGGCAGCCCTGTTTCACTCCACGTCCCTGAAAGTATGTTCGCCTGTTGCCACATTTTAACCACACATTTGGTTTTAGTGTGCATTGATTTAATAACATAACATGTTTCCCCTCCAATGCCACTTTCTATTAGTTTATAAAAAGACCTTTGTGCCAAATTTAATCAAATGCTTTCTTGAAATCTACAAAACACAAGTAGATTTTGTCTTTGTTTTGGTTTACTTGTTTGTCAATTGGAGTATGGAGGGTGTAAATGTGGTCTGTTGGATGATACTTTTTTAGAAATCCAATCTGTCTTCTGCTCAGTACATTGTGTTCATAAAGGAAATTATGTAGTCTGCTATTTGTGATACTGCAGATCATTTTCCCCAAATTGCAAATTCCTCTGTAATTATTTGGGTCAAATTTGTCTAAATTTTTATAGATTGGTGTGATCAATCCTTGTTTCCAAATATTGGGGAAAATACCTGCAGTGAGGATAATGTTAAAGAGTCTAGCCAATTTGAATTTGTGGTCTGAATATTTTATCATTTCATTTAAAATACCATCAGCACCACAGGCCTTTTGGGTTGGAGCGTGCATCGTTTTTTCCAATAATTCTTCTTCTGTAATTGGGGTATCCACAGGACTCTGAAAGTCTGCTGATTCAAGGATTTGTAATTTTTGTTGTAAATCTTTTTGTTCTGGGGTCTTTGTTATATTGCTGTAAAGGTTAGCAAATTGATTTCTCCACATATCCCCATGTTGGAGAGCCAGTTCCTCCTGATGAGGTTTGTTTAATGTATTCCAATTCCCCCAGAAGTGGTTTGATCCTACGGATTCCTCAATTCCATCCAGCTGATTTCTAACGTGCTGTTCCTTTTTTGTTCTTAGGGTGTGTTTGTATTGCTTCAGTGTTCTCTGTGTTTTTGATTAGATATATTTCTCAATTACTTTCTTAGATTTTTGCAATCATTATCAAACCATTTTTCATTATCTATTATTTTTGGTTTGCTCTCAAATTTATTTTGATTAGCCAAGGAGGCTAATTTGTTAAATATAAAGTTTATGTTCTAAATGGCCAAATTTACACCTTCATTGCTGTAGGAGAATGTTAAGGATAAAGAGTTGTCCAGGAGAGATTGTATTTTTTGGCTACTAATTGCTTTTTGGTAGATTTCTGTACTGTTTTCACTGCATCTATAGGCCTATTTAGTACCATGTAATTTATTGGGCCGTGATGCTTCATGGTTGGGTTCCGCTCTTCTCAGATACACTGTGATTTTACTGTGGTCTGAGAGAGGTGTTAGTGGGCTGACTGTGAAGGCTCTGAGAGACTCTGGGTTTAGGTCAGTGAGGAAGTAGTCTACAGTGCTGCTGCCAAGGGATGAGTTGTAGGTGTACCTACCAAAAGAGTCCCCTCTCAGCCTACCATTGACTATATATAGACCCAGTGTTCCACAGAGCTGTAGGTGTACCTACCAAAAGAGTCCCCTCTCAGCCTACCATTGGCTATATATAGACCCAGTGTTTGACAGAGCTTCAGGAGCTGTACTCTGTTTTTGTTTTTCACTTTGTCATAGTTGTTTCTGGGGGGGTATGTGGGGAGGGAAAGGTTATTGCTTCCTAGTAGGTGTTTATCCCCATGACTGTTAATAGTGTCTGGTTCTTCTGCTGTTCTAGCATTCAGGTCTCCACGTTGCCTTGGGCCTGAAAGTGACTCATCTCCCCTCTAGAATGGAGAAACTCTCTTCATTGAAGTAGGGTGACTCTGAGGGGGGAATGTATAAGGCTCAGGTGGAAGACGTTTTTATGTGTAAAGATAGCCTCCTTGTTGATTTCTAACCAGATAAAGAATTCTCCTGTTTTGATCAATTCGATTGAATTTGTTAGTTCAGATTTATACCATATTAGCATTCCCCCTGAGTCTCTGCCTTGTGTGATTCCTTTTAATTTGGTGGATGGTAGGATTATCTTCCTATAACCTAGTGGACAGCCAGTGAAAACATCACCTCTGCACCATGTTTCCTGTAGTACTACAATATCAATATCATCAATTTCTTTCAGGAAGTCTGGGTTTCTGCTCTTTAGCCCAAAAGCAGAGGACTTCAATCCTTGTAAATTCCCCCAATGCAATGTAAAAAGATTTCATAACTGTTTTTTCTTTACCTTCAAAATGAGACAAACACTCACAATCCAACAAGAACTATGAAAATAGGATTTTTCAATTAACGTAAACTCTTATGATGCAAATGTGATTTGTTTATCATTTAAGATAGCATTTGTGCCATGTGACTTAGGTGGGTGTAGTGTGAGGATGGTGGAGTTCTTGTGCTCATCTTACCATGACCCCCGGCCTATCACATGTTAGCATAGTAGACTCCGCATGTGTTTAATGTCACTCATTTGGTTGGTGGGGGCTGGGCCAGTTGCTCCTCTCACAGCCTGTGCGTAGCTCTGCCTGTGACTCCAGGTGTGGGTCTGCGGTGGGGAGGAGGGGGGTGGTAGGCCTCATCTGGGTGGGTCTGAAGCTGGGCTGGGGTGGCCTGTGCTGCGCTGGCTGTGGTGGGCATTGAGGTTGGCGGTGCTGTGGTCGTGGCTGGGCGGTCCAGGGTGCTGGTCCGGGGTGTTGTCTCGATGATCTCGGAAGGGTGGAGATTGCTCCGCTGTTCCTGGGTGGAGAGGTCAGGCTTCGGTTTAAAGCAACATCCTTGAGAGTCTTGGCAAGGATGGGGACTGTCTCCCTGTACAGGTGAACATGGTCATAGAGACAGTTCAGATCGAGGGTGGGATGGTGGGCCAGGTGTACATTGGGTCGCAGGGCACAGTCTTGGGAGAGGCTGGCGTTTATTCTTTGGATTGTGGCAGGGTGGAAGTCCTTCCTCTGTAGAAGGGTTGACACCACAATCCTTGAGTTGGAGAAGATTGCGGAGGCCTTTTCAATCACTCCCAGTAGTGAAGTCTCCACCCTCTCCTGAGCACGCAGGTCGTTGCTTCCGGTGTGTATGATTATGTGGCTTGGCGACCAGAGCTGGGCCTTATCAAGCAGCTCCATGGCACTCTGCGTTGTTGGGCACCACATCTTTCTCATTTTGTGTCTAGGGAAAAGTGTATTCTCCTGAACCAACTTCCTATTTGAGTCCACCAACAGGATGATGTCAGCCAGTGTTTCTTCTGGACTGGAGGGGGTAGAGGGGGGGCTGGTGGGTGTTGGAGCTGGGGTGTGGCTGGTCTGTTTCTTCTGGACTGGAGGGGGTAGAAGGGGGGCTGGTGGGTGTTGGAGCTGGGCTGTGGCTGGTCTGTGCCGGTGCCACTGTCTGTGGGAGGCTGGGGGGAGGTGTGCAGCAGGCAGGGCTGGGGACGCCTGGCTGGTTGAGGTGGGCTCCTCTGCTGTGTGAGGCCAGGTCATGGTGATCTAGCTTCTCCTGCAGCCTGTCCTCTGTTCTCTTTCTCTCCTGCAGCCTGTCCTCTGTTCTTTCTCTCCTGCAGCCTGTCCTCTGTTCTCTTTCTCTCCTGCAGCCTGTCCTCTGTTCTCTTTCTCTCCTGCAGCCTGTCCTCTGTTCTCTTTCTCTCCTGCAGCCTGTCCTCTGTTCTATTTCTCTCCTGCAGCCTGTCCTCTGTTCTTTTTCTCCTGCAACCTGTCCTCTGTTCTCTTTCTCTCCTGCAGCCTGTCCTCTGTTCTATTTCTCTCCTGCAGCCTGTCCTCTGTTCTCTTTCTCTCCTGCAGCCTGTCCTCTGTTCTCTTTCTCTCCTGCAGCTCCTCTCTTAATGTGGTCAGATCGTTATTACTGCTCTGCCTGTCTTTTTGGAGCTCTCTCACCTCCTTTGTTAGATCAGCCAGCTCTCTCTTGAGTCCGTCTCTCTCTTGCTGAACCTATTTCCGCTGTGTTGCAAGGCTGCTGTCCTGCTCTGTCCGCACCTTGGTTAAGAGCTCCTCTAAGGTGTGGTTGTCTGGTTGCTGTTTGCTCACACTCTCCCTCAGCAGGACCACCTCCCCCTCCAGTTTGGTGAACTCATCCCTCATGGCAGGCATGGTGGTGAGGAGGGCCTGAGCCTGCTCTGCACTGAGGGGGTTGCTCTCCTCCTGGGGCATGTCTTCCACTATGGTGGGAAGAGAGGTGCTGGATGTGCCTTTTTGGGTGGGGATAGTAGGGGTGAGGGTGGTGCTGGTGGAGTTTGTCTTGTGGGAGGGGATGTCACTGGTGGTGTCCTTCTCTCTCCGCTCTCTCCTTAATGGTCTGAAAGTCTGTTTCAATCAGCCTAAGATTACCTTGCACCATGACAGTCCCAGTCTTGTAGAGGTTGATTGTTATCATGGTGCTGTCAGGGTCGTCTGTCTCTTTGACTTTCAGCTTCCACCCATTACAGATTCCCTCTTCTTTATGGATAGGTAGTGAGAGCAGACTGCTGAGCGCCATGCATTTGGCTGGTCAGTGAGAAAGATGAGATTACTCACATCACCGTTTTTGTAGAGGTCTGTGGAAAAGGGTTTCTGGCCTCCCCTTTAGTAGTTTCTGTTTAAAAGCTTTCCTCGTTGTGTCATTTTTGGCCTCTGGAGGGTAGAGAATGGATTCAGTGCTGAGGGGGAATGGGGACATGGTGCCTGTGAGCTCTGCTCCTACTGTGGCTCTGTTCTGCTGTCCCGTTGCCATGGCAACCGGTTTGTTTGTCTGCCGCTGATGCTATATTGCTCTAATTTAGTTCAAAAACCAGCAAAAAGAGTGACAAATCTTTACACAAAAAAAAACTGAAGATATGTTTAAAGTTAGTCCGTGCTCCTTTTTGGTTTACTCACTCAGTGTTGTTGTTTCTTGTAGCTGTATTAACTACCCTTGCTAGGTTTGTTCTAGCTCATTCTTTCTGGCTAGCTTGTTAGTCTGCTGGCTAGGTTTTTTGTTGTGTAGCTAGCTAGCTAGAGTCAAAATTTCTTAACTTGAGGCACAGTTACTTTTTTTCTATTCTGATTGAATAGAGTTGTTGTTCATCACTTCTTGTCTGGAATATATATCAGGAGCCCATGTTGAGAATGTATCTCTCTCTCTCTCTCTCTCTCTCTCTCTCTCTCTCTCTCTCTCTCTCTCTCTCTCTCTCTCTCTCTCTCTCTCTCTCTCTCTCTCTCTCTCTCTCTCTCTCTCTCTCTCTCTCTCTCTCTCTCTCTCTCTCTCTCTCTCTCTCTCTCTCTCTCTCTCTCTCTCTCTCTCTCTCTCTCTCTCTCTCTCACTCACTGAACAAAGCATGATGGGCGCACACACACACACACGCACACATGCATGCTCGCAAACACAAACACACACAGCAAAGGTGCAGCGGGACATGGTTTTGTAGACTCACGCAGCTGATGCAAGTCCTTCCAGCTTTTGGAGGGGGGGCAGGCAGTGATAGTGACCAGGGGACAGGGGTTACCAGCCAGTGTGTTGCACAGACTCTGCTGGCGGAAAAACAACTTGCGAGGGTCCACTGACCGCTGCAGCACCTGCAGGTGACTCTGAAACACAGCGATAACCACTGGCCTGTTAAATAAACTGTCGTGATGCATGGGGTATAATGAAATAGATCATACACACACATCCAAAATAACCACTCTAGACACATGCTCTGGAAGGAGAATGTCAAGACTACCTCAAGGCTGGTGTGGGTGTATGTACACACACACACACACACACACACACACACACACACACACACACACACACACACACACACACACACACACAGCAGGGTGTTGAGTGCTGTACCTGGAGGGCAGAGTAGGTGTAGGGGTAGTGATAGGCCAGGTAGCACACGTCTTCGTTGTGTTTGAAGGTCACGGTAAAGGTCAGGGTGTAGAAGGAAGAGCTCTTTTGGCCTCGGCTCGGACAGAAGCTGTTTCTGCAAAAACAGCATTACTCAAGTTACAAAATGTTATGCCATTTGGAGAACTCCACTGCAGGGGCAGTAACATTGTGTCAGCACTGTTAGCTACAGAACAAAGCAAACTCTAACAAACAAGCCATTAAAATCTGCTTGCAATGAATATCAGTAAGTATATAATGGTGTGTTCACGCACCAAATGACATGGCAAATCTCACTCTTCTAGCTATCGTTAAAAAAGTATCTGCAGCCTATTTGAGTGATGGTAGCATAAATGTTGTGTAAGTATCCTCCTGTCACTCACCTGTAGTAGCAGACCTCAGTTCCAGTTCTGAGCCAGTTGGGTCGTCCCTCCAGAGCTTCTCTGACAGAGTACAGTACAGGCTGCATCCCTGGGGACAGACAGAAAGGCATCTGTTAGGTATCTACACACTAATGAACAGATTGATAACAACACAACATAAACCACACAGAACGTTGCACCGTTAGACGGGAGCACACAGTACAGGGAGAACATACAGTATTATTTATTTATTTATCCGTTATTTTGCCAGTTCACTAAATCTATAGAAAGTAAACTCCCTGAAGGACTTTTAAAATGCCATTGTACTTTTTTCCAATTACACATTTCTAGGGAGTACCGTTGTTGCCCAGGCCCACTGCTAAGCTCTAGAAGGACGAGGATGAGAATGAAGGAGCCCTGTGTGTGGGGGACTGGGAATGGCACATTGAGGGGGACTGAGGACCCCCAACGTGTAGACAGATAAACAACACAGGGGTCCTAAAATACCTAAAATACCTACTGACAATCCTCTACCTCGGTGCTTATCCAGTGAGGTGTCATTATACTGGCTATCTGGGCTTACCGTAGTTGAACTGGCTGTTGGCTTTCTCACAGTTGATGATGTTGAAGCGATAGGGCACGTTTGCCGCCATACCGCTGACCTCGAAATAGAACCACTGGTGGTGCTGGGAGCAGTTGGCGTCCGCGTTCAGGATCAGATCGTACTCGTGACTAAGGAAGAGGGAGGAGGTTGAAGACAGAGATTACGTATGTATCCCAAAAGGCACCTTATTCCCTGTATAGTGCACTTACTTTTGACCAGAACCTGTCAAACATAGTGCACTATAAAGGGAATAGGGTGCCATTTGGGACACACCCTACACCATGAAGAAAGAAGTCTTTCCCTCTATGTTGTATTCTAACTGTTCTACAGTGCAACGGTTTTACAAAGACTTAATGTATTATTCAAAGGAAATTCCAGTCCAAGTATAGACTAAACCTTTAATTTGATCTGAAATATGTCAACGGGACACCTTCCTTACAGAAGCAAAAGGAGAGGTTTGAGAGACTCTGTTTGATTTTCAATGCAGCATTAATGAGCCCTGAGGGGAATGTGCTACTTGTAGTCAGGTCTCTGCCAGGATGCAGGAAGGAGCTGGAACAAAGCGGAGAAGCGTACCTACGGACGTGAACGGCTTTGCGCAGGTTCCCGCACTCAAACTTGGAGAAGAAGCTCAGGGAGTCGGAGTGATCAGGAGAGCCCTGGGAGCTGGGGATGGGGGGGGGGGGGGGGGGGGGGTACATTAATACAGAGTACCTGACCACATCAAAAATGACTAGGATGGTAATGGTCATTTTGAATTATTTTTTGTACTTCAGTGACCGGACCCATCCATTATCAGTCTGACCAGATGCAGAAAATGGCACCTGAGGTTTCTCATTATGCACATAATCTAACTGAGAGTGCCTGGCGATGCTCTGATTATCAAGCATGCCGTAAGAACACAACACCAGCCAGGATGGTGTAGCTGCTCTTACAGTATCCATGCTATACCTCTGACATCCTCCATTACCACAGCACTTAAAAAGCAGTTCTGCAGTCAACTGACAAATCAAAGCAGGTGATTCTGCAGCAGCAGAGCCCAGAAATATCTCTACTCAATGTCCTCTTTCCATTAGACATCCACCTACGCACTCAAGTGCTCTGCTGTTTCAACATTTTTCTATGTAACAAGCAAGATATTTCAGCAGAAATGTCCCCGTCTCAACCAACTATGGCGGACATCCATGAACAGTCCATAGAGGATAGGAACATATGATAATTGCCTGTGGAGAGGCGTGGCTTCCGTCCTAGAGAGAGGGGCTGATTTGTTAACACTCACCTGGGGTCCTCCAGGTCAAACACAACTTCATCAATAACGTCCTCCGGGTTGAGGAGACGCTGGACGTCCTCAAACACCTTCTTCCTGTCAGAGACAGAGTACAGGGGTCACCAAGGGTCATACAGAGTCGTATTAATTGCGGTTCTGTAATTGCGTTCCTAAAGACATAGAAAGTATGTTGCGTCAACTACTCTCTTAGATTTGCTGATAATGGCCTAAATATTGATTTATTACCATAATGAATAGTACAAATAGTACAGCATTTTGACATCTAAAGCTGATAGTCTCATTGATTTAAACAATTCCATTAGAGTTCATAAACCTTGGAAGTCCGCCTAAATCGGGCATATACTGTAAATGTACACTGTGTACAAAACATTAGGAACATTAGTTGGGGCATGGACTCCACAAGGTGTCGAAAGCGTTCCACAGGGATGCTGTGCCATGTTATCTACATTGCTTCCTACAGTTGTGTCAAGTCAGCTGGATGTCCTTTGGGTGGTGGACCATTCTTGATACACAGGGGAAAGTGTTGAGCATGAAAACCCCAGCAGCGTTGCAGTGCGCCGGGCACCTACTACCATTCCCCGTTCAAAGGCACATCAATCTTTTGTCTTGCCCATTCCCCCATTGAATGGCACACATACACAATCCATGTCTCACCAAAAAAATCATTCTTTAACCTGTCTCCTCCCCTTCATCTACACTGATTGAAGTGATTTAACAGGTGACATCAACAAGGGATCCCATAGCTTTCACCCGGATTCACCTTGTCAATCTATGTCATGTTTTGTACACTCAATTCGACTGTACACACGCAATTCGACTGGACATTTCTATATTTCCCCAAACTAAATCTAAAATGCCTCCAACCCCATGCAGACCTAGTTTCTCTGTGTAGTGGAGTGGTGAGTCAGCACAGCAACAGGCGTACCATATACAGGACTTCCTTTCTCTCAGCACTGTAGCTAGAGAGAGACTCTGTGGTGCACTTCACTCTCTCCTCTCCTCTCACTATCCCATCACCACCTCCCCAAGGTCCCTTATCACTCCCCAAATTAAGAGGAGAGGCGAGGGGCACAGAGGAGCACTGCATCAGACCGCCATCCCTTTCCTCCTCTCTCTGAATACAGGATTACAGGGCGAGGCAGGAGAAAAGTTTCCAGTGCAGCCACAGAGCCCTCCTTCATCCCCGTCCAGGGCGCTCTGACTCAGAGCACTCTAAACAAATACACCAGAGGACAATCAGAAAGGCTGGGAGATCACCGGGAGGCTAGGGGGACACAGGCCGCATGAAGCCTGAGGGTGTGATTGTTTGATCAGGCCATGCCTGTTGAGGACTACTGCCCTGGCTCTATCCCACCGGGTCCTGGGGGGACAGAACAGCCAGTAACCATCCCACTGAGTTAGAAAGAGTTCGAGAGAGGCTGAAAACACTTTCTCAAGAAAGCAGTGCCCAGCGGACGGGATGCCCTTCAAATGAAATGAGTCGACTTGTTTTTTCCTAAAAATATAAACTTTAGATGTGTTTTACATTAGGGAAATCTCAATTTACATACACTTCTGGTGAAAGCTGAATTTAAAAGTATTTAAAACTATTTAATGTGAACACAGACTCCCAAAAAGTAAAGCGCCTGACAAAATTGCATCTGTGCAACCTAAATGTCACAGACTGTCAATCACTTTAAGTCCCGAAAAATGGCTTTTGCAGAGAAGACACTAAATAGAGCTAACATAGACTTATCTCTTCCCAGGGTGAGCACAATGAACTGTGAAATGACTGAAATAAACTTCCTTTCCACACAATCTGCCATTTGCACCTTGAAAAGTTCTCCAAGAAAACAAGTTTTGGTCCGGGCAGCCGCCACATAGCCTAATTAGATTACTGAATAAGTGTTTAATAAAAGGTTGGCACTTTGGGATGCATTTGGGTTGACTGACTTCAGTAGGGAGCAGTAGAACGAAAGGGACTGACAATGATCATGTGCACTGACAAATTATACAGCTTGGCTGCTTGAGATAACGACAAGCGAAAGGTGGGTACCTATCCATTATGGATTACACATGTCAATGACACTTAAGCATTTGTTGAGACTCACAAATTATCCCAAAGCTTCAGAAACAAATGACCAAAGCATTCTCATGAGAAGGATAAACAAACGTTATAGAATACAAATACACTGCACATACTGTCTTGCTTGTAAATAATGCCAAAATCTGATGTGGAAAACAAGTCCTATCTTTCTGTGCATATTCTAGTGTAGGAAATGACATGAATAATGCCTTTGACAGGTTTGAGAAGTCTAAACCGTCTACCGTGTTCTCAGCTCAAGTGTGAAACACTACAGGTCAAAAGAAATCTGCATTTAATATGCCGCTTCAATGACATGCTATTGTTTACAATATTTCCGGTATTTCACACTGAAAAAGAGCACTTGAACCTGACTCAGACGCTACAGAATAATTTGCCAGTTACAATCAACGTAACACTGTAATGCTGTAAGCCTACATTACTCACTCTGCAGAAAGCAGCAGCAAACGATTTGTTTCAAGCACAGAAACATCTCCCACTGTTGTGTATGGCCCCTCTAAATGACTAACTATATTGACTACTCTGTAGTAGGGTGTAGAAGTAGAGTATGAGCTCAAATAATCAACCATGAAAAGTGTACAGTAAAGTAAGAGGGCTGGGAATTGCCAGGGACCTCACGATACGATGTTATGACAATACTTAGGTGCCAATCCGATATGTATTGCGGATTTCACGATTCTATTTGTATTGCAATTCAATATTTTTTATTGCGTTTCGATGTTCCTAACATGTTGCCCCGTCATGTCTGCTGCAGAGAGACAAGAAAGAGCATGAGAACATTTGTTTTGATCAGTCAGGGAAATAAAAGGGCTGAAAACAAATTGGCTGCCTATTTAAAAAGAAGATGGAGAACAAGCTGTGAAGGAAAAACACTGGCGTTTTGGTGGAGGTACAGCCAACTAGAGCAAAAAATAATATTGCGATATTATCAAAACAACACGATAATATAGTCAAAAATAATATCCCGATGTGTAACTGTATCGATTTCTCCCCCCATCACCAGTAACAAACCCGCTCAAACATTCCCAGAGTGCTGAACACTGTGTTCGTCTCAATGAAGGGTGTTAGACTGTTAAACCACTACAGTGAGGTGACCATCCGAGAAGACAGGGAAAATTTCGCCATGATTCTTAATCATGCCGGCATGTCTGTTTCTTCTCAAAAATTCTTCTAGCAATCACTTCCAGAAACCCGCTTCCATCAACCACTTTCCAAAGGTGGCATACACCAAACATGAAATCAATCCGAGACAATTGACAGGATGAATGCTATCTGTGCTGTGCCATCTGTGACAGAGAGGACCAACAGCCGACAATACAGAGAGAGAAAGGAATCAAGACAGTGGGGAAAGCAGGAGGACCAAGCTTATATTTGACATCTTCCTTCCTGACATGCTTCCCACACGCTCCATAAACTCCTTCTTTAAATGGGATTTATGCAAATGAAGTGATGGGATGGGTCTAATGGGTTAGTACCACACTGAGACAAGGCCGTCATGCCGTGATGAATACATCAACATGGCTCGATCATTCCCACACTCATCAATCACTGCAATTTAGTTAGGGGGAGCCACAGCAGTGCTATTTCTTCTGTCCTTAATGGCATTTTTCCTTCAACTTACATAAATATAAAACCATTGGTTGACATATGGAGACATCTACCTACCTTTGCACATTGGGTTTCCTTCCAGCCATTGGCTCTTTACTCTGTGGGGGGAGATGTCCCCAGAAGTCAGGGAAGGCTAAGATGGAATACTCAGGGATGGACTTGGTGAGGGCTGCTGCTGCGGTGTACATGCGTGGGTCATGGTGGGGGATGCAGGCCCCGTGTTTCTCCAGAAGCCTGTCTACCATGCTAGGGTGGCTGTCCTGCTTCACACTGGCGCTAGACAGGAAGTGGCTGTGGAAGTCACAGGCCTGCAGATGGTTCTCTGGAGGTTCTCCTTTGCCATCCTGGTCTCCCTCTACTGTTGAGACTGGGTGCTCCAGGGGAGAATGGGACGGAGAATCTCTGAGATTTACTCTGGATCTTCCATCAGTCCTGAAGTCCTCATTGAGTAGACCCTCCTCATCGGAGCTTGAATCTACCTCAGAGTCCGAGTCCAAGTCCTGAAAGACATGGTACTCTGTAAACCTAAATGGGGTTAAAGGTGGTATGTTCTACCCTCTTCGCCTCTGGTTACATTTAAAGTGCACAACAGTCATGATTAACAAAATATACTGTCGTCGTAAGAACTCAAAGCAAATAATAAACTCGAGGGATCTTATCGAATAAAAAAGGAACATTCAAATGCACTCATTAGTAAAAACAGAAATACATCTTAAGGTCAATAAAACATAAAGAACACCTCTGATGGTGCCCCCAACGTCCCATTGCCAGTGACATCAAAACAGTGTTCAGTCCTTTGATATTGAAATGAGATGAGGTCTAGCAATGACAGCAGCTGACAAGCAGAAAATATGAAGCATCATTGGCCCCATCCTTGCAATTTCGCAACTTGAATATCAATTTAAAACCTATGCATAATTGTTCTACGGTTCCACAGAGAGGAGTCAGGAGACTCATTCCTTGAAGCTTGTGAAGCTATAAGAAAGTCGATGTGTCAACGTCTAGTGTTCACGGGCACAGGCATTGATTAGCATGTAAAAGGTTAAGTAAAGCATGTGGGAATGTCTGGGAACCCAGATTTTTTACAGTGTGTTCTTTGTATCTCATAACCTCTAGCCCTCAGCAGTTATGCTAAACTTATGAGTTTGGGAGTTTTTTCAGTGTTTGCACTGCACACTTGCTGATTCACTTCATTTCACATCATATTAGCATTAAAATCAGAGCTGAATACCAATGGATATGTACAGTATAATGCAGAAATGCATACTGTAGGTATCATTGAAGCAGAGCAAGAAAGATGGAGAGAAAAATAAAGTGGTTAAGAGTGTTGGGCCAGTAACCGAAAGGTTATGGTTTGAAACCCTGTGTCGACTAGGTGAAAAACCTGCCGATGTGCTCTTGAGCAAGGCACGTAACCCTAATTGCTTCTGTAAGTCGCTCTGGATGGGAGCCTCTGCTAAAATGTTTGAAAAATCACTCTAGGCACTATGCAGTCAAAGCAGGGTAGTAGGTTTCAGGGTAAAAAGTTGAAGGCATCATTCTTCTTGGGCTTTAATAATGCATGTTTGGCTTCATGCACTCAACAAAGCAATGTGTACCATGTGAAACAAAACTAAACGAAATAGCATATAAATTTGAACAGCTCGCTTTCTCGCTGCGCAGGAATAATGTGACTTATCCTTTTCATTTTTAATGAAAAAGACCCCATAAACAAACACTATAGATCGAATCTCTAGTGTCAATTTGATTACTGAATCCAGCCAATTAAAAGGGACTGTTGAAAACATGATTGTGCTGTTTGCAATTTCCAGAACATCATCATTAGAATCTCTCTTGATTAAACCGTCGATATGATGCAGGTGCAGGTTCGGAAATCGACGCTCACATTCTAACGTCTCATAATAATCAAAGCCATAATTAGAGGAACACCTGGGAGTTGTGCTGCAGTGAACGTCTTGAAGATCCTGGGATAGAAGTGGAGAATGGACAACCAGGGTCTCACTGAGGTGTTATACAAGCAGTTCTGATCAAAGTAAGCCGCAGTCTCCTCAGGCATCTGACCGTAAGGGGGAGAAAACCCCCCTGTCTGCCTTCCCCTCCCATACGTCTATACTACAGTCCCCAGGGCCGGGAAAGCATATGTCTTGGACTCGGACAAGATTAGAAAATATATAAGGAAACAGATTGAGGATTTATAAATGAACCATGGTTATTTTACCTTGTGGTCACACGCTGCATCAAGGTACTGCATGCCTATTATTATGTTTTGTTTGATCATGGCGATCAGAAGATATGACAACCTCATTACATGTGATCAGTCAGGTATAACTTCAATAATGGATAAGTTATGCCTACTGTACATCGCCTGTCTAAGCATTGCAATGGTTTGCTCTTTTTGAAACACAACCAATGCTCGGAGAAAATGAACTTCCAGTGCTGTGTGTTCAGAGTCCTATTTCCACATAGAAGTAAAACTATAATCAAACGTGAACACACTGTAGTAGCCAAACTAAAATGCACATCCAGTTCGTGTGAACAATGAACGTGAAATGCATTCGACCTTTCTGTGTAATCTCTGCCCCCTCTCCGAAGAAGGGCATTCTGGGAATGTAGCTAACCTAATTGTCTTGTTGTTTCAAGGCATGCTGAATTACTACATCAGTAGAGAGAGAGACAGCCGCAAATTAATTGGGGAAGAAGTATTTTTCAGCAGAGGCAGTTAATCTTGTGATATCATTGAAATGAAGAGAGTTGCACCAGGAGGAGACACATTCCCACAGGCGTGTTGGCATTTCAATTTGCCTTAACTCAACAACAGTCTAAAGTCTACCACAATGTCATGGGGTATCACACTGCCTGCCACATGTCAGTCAAGTTATAGGGGCAATTTAAATGCCAACAGCTCACTTGTGAAATTAGATACCCTATTAGTATTACCCTGATAACCCTACAGAAAATTGTAAAGAATAATACATGTTATTATTCACATCAGGAAATTTGACACAAATAGAATCCTTCTGCTCCCGAAACCCTGTTACCCAGAAGTTCCATAGAGGTTAATGATTTTGAGTGTTGCCCTGAGAACAATTTGCTTATCAGAGGATAATAGTGGCTGTCATGCCCTGCTACCAGCTTTCAGCCTCTCACAGTCAGACCACTTCCCAGATTCTCTGGGTCTTGCTGAGTAGAAAACGTTTACCTGAGAAGTGGGGTCAGCACTTAGATTGACTTTTAGGATGGGCATAATGCACAGTCATTTTAGCAGATGCTCTTATCCAGCGTGACTTTGTGATTCCACAAATTTTCGTACTTGTCCCCCCGTAGGAATCAAACCTACTACCCTGGCAATGCAAGCGCCATGGTTTACCAACTGAGCTACATGGGACACTCATCTAGTATCCACACATCTATCCACCTTAGGCTGGGCTCAATTGATTAAACACATTCCACAATGTACCAATAAATGAGTAGTTATGGATATAAACAGCTGAGAGTCAGTCCGGCATTTGCTGTGATGTGTTATTGATAACATATTTTTTAGAGCAGACCATCAATGTCTGACACTGTACCTGGACTCCTATGGGAGAGATGGAGGGATAGGGCACAGGAGAACAATGTTTACCTGGAAGTCGTGGTGGAGTTCAGGACACAGTCTGACGTACTGACCCAGCTGCTCCAGGGGCCTGTCAGGTTCTGGCCGGGATCGCAGCTTGTTCACGTCTGACTCCAGGTCATCATCCTGCCGGGGCGATACACACACACACACACACACACACACACACACACACACACACACACACACACACACACACACACACACAGAGCTGGGTGATATGGACAGTAATCCATATCACAACAAAGTTAATGAAACATTAATAACATTAAAGGGGAAATCAGCAGTTGCAGCATACTTTTTCTTACTTATAAATTAATGATATTTACCCATTGATTCTTGAAGAATATAACTTATACCTCATGAGCTTAGTTGAACTGACGTACCCCACTGTATAGCCTCAACATGGTTAAAACTATCATTTTGGTATCATGGACGGTCAGTCTTTGCATCCATAGCTCTGTCTTTGAATTTGAGAGTGGTTTCATTTCTCCAGCCCCAACCCCACCACTTTCTACCGAAACAGTGGTGGGGAGTACGCTATGTTATTGCTTCAACAGCTGATTGCCTCTTTAATGTGCACAACAGTTTAAAAATATATATATTACCCTTAAAACCACAACTGCTACTTTGAATGTTGTAGCTATCGATTGTCCCATTAACAATCACCCATAAATGCAAATGTATTTCATTTCAAACTTCACAAGTATTCAGTAGGTTATTTATCGTAAGTCACAACATGAGCAAAATTAGCTATAATCTTCACGTAAGAGACCGATTTTCGGGTTATCCTCCCAGCTCTACCGCCACACCAGCACTGCACACAGACACACCTGGTGTGTACATCCATTAATCAGGAATACACTAAACCTTTGACTCTGGGACTCCAGAGGGAGGAGGCAGGTAAACAAACAGCTGGCGTCAGGCTCATCAACAGACAACAACAACTCCTCAGACACATACTGTCCTGCACTGAACAGTCCACTAGCAGCATGATAAACCCATTCACTCGATAGAGAGTTGGGCTATATCCGATTACGTGGGTGAGGCCATTTAAGAACAGTATCTATCTGCTAAAGAGCCCTATCTCTGACAGTGTCCAGCAGCAGGGCCTGGATGCTAACCACTAACCAGCACACAGCGCTCAGACCTAAAAACAGCAGTAACTCAGTAGAACACAACACTCCTGCTGCTTTACATACACAAATGTGTCAGATAATAGATGTGGCTGCTGGTGTTTATCAGCATGCATCTGATACCCTGGCTTTGCCTTCCTCCTCTCCCTCTACCCACAACAAGTCGATTTTGCAGCGTGCAAAACGTTGCTATTCACAAACAGCCACAGCCGCGCCTAGCCTAGCCCCTGGCCACATCAGATTAGGTCCATACAATGAAATGGATATGTTAGGAGGGAGGAGGATAATGTGGGCTTCAGTGTGTTCGAACCATAGACGTTAAAATCTGTAGATAGTGGCAGCGCTGACAGCATCCATGTCTTCCTATGGACAACTCCCAATGGTGCATGAAGCCGGAAGCATTTGAATTTGAAGCACGCCATATTGCTGAATGGGGCTGAATGGCACCAAAAATTGCTAAGAATCACGGTGAAAGTGGCCATAACTACCAAAGGATCATGGTCGATGCAGTCATTTTCATCCTGCCTGAGAGACACGTGCAACGAGTGTGCATAATGGCGCGAGCCTCCTTGTAACCTGCCGGCCCGTGATTGGTCTGTGTCAGCACGTGGTCCTGTGTGATGACAAATATATTAGTCAGAATGGATCACTATTTATTTCAAAGCGAACTTTCAAATGATTCACCTTGGGGGATCTAACACATTTTAGATCCCCAAAACGTCCGTCAATTTATTCTGGCAATCGTTATTTACATTTCTAAGGAGGACCAGGGCTTTTGGCACCGTCAGTTAGCCGACGAGCAGAGCTCGGGACTTCACGCTCCAGATCGAACACTGGGGGTTTGAACGAAAGCAGCGAGGTGGCATTGATTTCTGCCTCCATCAGAGGTCCTGTTATTGAAGTAACGTGAAGGCAGGAAGCACTTCACGTCAAGCTCACGGCACGCACAGATCGTCTTCCTTTTCACAAAGTAACGGATCAGTCAAATATACTCCCATTTACTCATTTAGGAGAAATTACAGAGGAAAATTGCATGTGTCAGATTGCGTCTGTGCGAGTGTGACTGGGTGCGAGTGCTTGAGTGAGTGAGTGTTTGCATGTGTGTATGTGTGCGCATGACTGCCGCGTGCATGTGTGTATTGCCTCCGAGCGAGGATCACAAATCACTCACATATTCCTTGCCGCAGTCAGCCTCTTCATTTTCAATGTCGTCGTCACTATCATCTTCGAAGCTGACATCTAGGGAAAAGAAAAGACACAAAGACGTAAATGTCAAAGGCTTTTGCACTATTTGTGTTGGATCAAAACAAACTGGTCCGCGAGAAATCTGTTCCTGTCTGACACGTGATGTATTTGTGCACGACTAATATGCAAAATGTGAAATGCACAGTATAGACGTGTGGCAGGGATCAAAACAAAAAAAAAACATATGACAGCTTCGATGTGTTCCTGTATCTTCTATACCCTACAAAGCCCAAACACGTCTGTCTCATGTGGATTTTACAGCAATGTGCCTGAACTTAAAACGCAAAAACTTGATCTTCTTTTGTTTCTGTAGACCTGTCAGCCTGATGTTCTAGTCTGCTAACTGGACTGGCAGATGAGAGAGGTGAAGTCAGGGCTATCTCAGCAGACAGATGAAAAGAATGCACCAGAATGAGCTAGGAACATGGCAAAATGAAATCTGCCTCGTAGCAACGGCGGCCATATCAAGGTATTTCAATTTGGAGGGTCATTACTGAGAGGGACGTGTGGCATCGGTAGCTGCAGGGGTCTTAAAGGAACCATTGCCCTCTAGCAGATTTTAGAGGTGTGTCCCCGTTGATGTCACCGGAGAGACACTCCATTTCAACGTTGCAGGCGGATCATGTTGATGTGCGGCGCTGCAGACAGTATCCCATTTAGAAAACTGTCAAATATGTCCCTGTTGGTCCCTGTACATATAGATCTTCAAAGGCTTTTCCGATTTTTCTCACATTGTAAGAGCACGTGCCAGTTTGTAGTTCAGCAACACGTACAATCATACATTAATGCATGGCGCATGCCTATTCTTTCCTGTGGATGGATCCTCCTGTGCTCCATCCTGTTCTCACAGAGTTTCACTGCCGCCTGCTTATAGGCAGATCAGATGAAGTGTGCCTCATCACTAAGAGAAATGAGGTGGGCATCTAAAGAGTCTGCCTCAGCGACCCAGGGTTGCCACGGTAACCAAGCCTATGCTCGCTGAATGACAAACATGGCAGGAAGACTTTATCACTGCCGACCACTGCCAGTGTGTTCACAGTGGGATAATGTCGCTCATCATATTCTCGCAGTTACATCAACATTTTAAACATCACACGCCTCCCAGTATAGTATCCGAGAGAGTGTGAGACAGAGAGAGAAACAGAAGCAGAGAGAGAGAGAGAGAGAGAAGATGAAAACAGAGATAGGCAAACAATACCTTGGGGTCCTGGAGCAGTGTCAGTAGGCCTCCCAGGCAGGGGGAAGGTATAAACACTCTGATCCGAGGTCAGAGGCAAGGGACATTTAGGATAGCACTTCCTCATCAGCTGGACAGCAGGCTCCACCAGAGATTCCAGACCGTTACTGGCCAGGCAGGTCTTCAAAACAGCAACACAAACAGAAATACAGCCACCTCCTACATGTATTTAGGATTGTTTTTTACCCACATTAGCATGCATTATCCAGCATTACAATCAAGCTCTGTATTATACGCAAATAACTGGGCGAGGGCAATCCGAATTGCCAGGCAATACCAACTCCAATTATAAAAAAAACATTATCATTAAAGCAATTAGATCTGAGAAATTACAAAGGAGTAAAAAAAAGCAATTAAAGTAAGGGATGTTAATTATGGCTTATAAGAGTGACTGGTAGAATGTGAAGCTATGTGTGGGTATACCTGTATGGTGTGGTAGAGGAGGCTGATGCCCCCCTGCGCCACCAGAGCGTCCCGGCCAGCGCTGCAGTGGGTGGTCTGGTGCAGGCAATGGAGCAGGGCCAGGCGGATGGGGATGGTCTCATGGTCCGGGTCCTTGTTATGCCAGTCCTCATACAGCTTCAACAGGGCAGACACGTAACCCTTAGCCACAGCGGCCCTGACATTGGCCTCTGAAAGAAAGATATGAACATGGTTTAACAGTCTGAAGGCCTGGAGATAGAAGCTGTTTCTCAGTCTCTCTGTCCCAGCGTTGGTGCACCTGTACTGACCTCGCCTTCTGGATGGTAGCGGGTTGAACAGGCTGTGGCTCGACCTACCTTTCCTTAGAGATCACTACTGTGGCCAAGGGTTACGTCTCTGCCCTGCTATATAACTACTGCTTTGTGGACATTGAAATGGTCATCACCAATAGGTACTCTACCCAGGGCCGTGTTAATGTGGGAGCTTATCGGGGCTAAAGGTCCTGGGCCCAGGCCAGTGGGGAGCACAAGAGAAAGCACATTTTTAAAAAATAAAGTCTACACTACCTTTCAAAAGTTTGGGGACACTTAAAAAAAATCCCCCATTAAAATATCATCAAATTGATCAGAAATACAGTGCAGACATTGTTAATGTTGTAAATGACTATTGTAGCTGGAATATTTTATGGAATATCTACATAGGCGTACAGAGGCCCATGATCAGCAACCGTCACTCCTGTCTTCCAATGTCACTTTGTGTTAGCTAATCCAAGTTTATCATTTTAAAGGCTAATTGATCATTAGAAAACCCTTTTGCAATTATGTTAGCACAGCTGAAAACTGTTATCCTGATTAAAGAAGCAATAAAACTGGCCTTCTTTAGACTAGTTGAGCATCTGGAGCATCAACATTTGTGGGTTCGATTACAGGCTCAAAATTGCCAGAAACAAAGACCTTTCTTCTGAAACTAGTCAGTCCATTCTTGTTCTGAGAAATGAAGGCTATTCCATGCGAGAAATTGACAAGAAACTGAAGATCTCGTACAACGCTGTGCACTACTCCCTTCACAGAACAGTGCAAACGGACTCTCTAACCAGAATAGAAAGAGGAGTGGGAGGCCCCAGTGCACAACTGAGCAAGAGGACAAGTACATGTCCATGACAAGAGTGTCTAGTTTGAGAAACAGACGCCTCACAAGTCCTCAACTGGCAGCTTCATTAAATAGTGCCATTCCCCAAGTCAACGGTAAAGAGGCGACTTCTAGGCAGAGTTCCTCGGTTGCAACACTCACTACCGAGGTTCCAAACTGCCTCTGGAAGCAACATCAGCACAAGAACAGTTAGTCGGAACCTCCCCGAAATGGGTTTCCATGGCCAAGCAGCCGCACAAAATCCTAAGATCCCCATGCGCAATGCGAAATGTCAGCTGGAATGGTGTAAAGCTCGCCGCAATTGGAACCTGGAGCAGTGAAAACACGTTCTCTGGAATGATGAATCATGCTTGACCATCTGACCGTCTAATCTGGGTATAGCGGACGTCAGGAGAACACTACATGCCTGAATGCATAGTGCCAACTGTAAAGTTTGGTGGAGGAGGAATAATGGTCTGGGGCTGTTTTCATGATTCAGGCTAGGCCCCTTGGTTCCAGTGAAGGGAAATCTTAACCCTACAGCATACAATGACATTATGGACGATTCTGTGCTTCGAACTTTATGGCAACAGTTTTGGGAAGGCCCTTTCCTGTTTCAGCATGACAATGCCCCTGTGCACAAAGCGCGGTCCTTACCGACATGGCTTGTTGAGATCGGTGTGGAAGAACTTGACTGGCCTGCACAGAGCTGTGACCACAACTCCATCGAACACCTTTGGGAGGAATTGGAACACCGACTGTGAGGCCTAATCGCCCAACATCAGTGCCCGACCTTACTAATACACTTGTGGCTGAATGCAAGCCCCCGCAGCAATGTTCCAACATCTAGTGTTAAAGCAGCAAAGGGGGGACCAACTCTATATTAATGCCCATGATTTTGGAATGAGATGTTTGACCAGCAGGTGTCCACATATTTTTGGCAAGCTTTCAGCACTCAGCGGTCCCGTTCTGTGAGCTTGTGTGGCCTACCACTTCGCGGCTGAGCCGTTGTTGCTTTTAGGCTTATCCACTTCACAATAACAGCACTTACAGCTGACTGGGGCAGCTCAATCGGGGCAGAAATTTGACAAACTGACTGGTTGGAAAGGTGGTATCCTATGACGTTGCCACATTGATAGTCACTGAGCTCTTCAGTAAGGCCATTCTATTGCCAATGTTCGTCTATGGAGATTTCACTGGCTGTGTGCTCGATTTTATACATCTGTCAGCAACAAGTGTGGCTAAAATAGCCAAATCAACTAATTTGATTATATACTTTTGTATATATAGTGTATTTTTATTTTTATTATTATTTATTTTGTCAGTTACGGGTTGCCTATAGTCAGGAAGGCCGCAATTTGGGCAGCATGCGCGCCAAATATACAGCTTGTAGCATTATGCCGATAGACATATAATCCATGGAAGGATTTTGGAACCTCTCACTCTGACAGTTTGAGTGTTAAACTCATGGGTATGATAGCAATAGCTGCCAGTCCTAACTTCAATGGGCACTGTCATCTATACATTACTTTTCTATGGTTGATTGCGGCTGTCTGTTTGCCTTTTGCAAATGTTTAAATGCATACATTGTTGGCGAACAGCAGCACTGTTTTTCAAAGTAGCTCATCGTGAAATAGGCTATTGCTAAGAAGAGCGCATCGGTCCTCACCGTGAGTAGTATCCTACAGTATGGCTTCATCTTCATCGTTGGGTGAATCAGTGTGCCACTGGAACTTGTATTTAGTAGCCTACTGTAGCCTATAATATACATATACTGTATTACCTCCTAATATTCTACAATCTGTATGTCACCTCATTGGCCTGGGCTGTTGTTTGTTTGAATTCAAGACCAGATTGAACTCAGTTTGTCAGTGTCAGTGTAGCCACTCATTCCGGTCAGTATGTGGAAACAAAAAAGATTCAGCTAATGCTTTCTGTCATGACCCTGCAAACAAATGTTCCCCATGTGTGGAAATGCTAAAAACACTTCTGCTCAACTGTAGCCTATGCCACATCACAAATGTTGTTATGGCTTTATTATAAAGGGCCTTTTTGTGGGGGCTCACTTTAATCATGTTTACATTCTGTATTACCCACTTCATATGTATGTACTGTATTCTAGTCAAGGCTAAATCTATATAACTACTGCTGTACACACACCTTTTCTATTCATATACTGTCCATAATGTCTATACACTCTAATTAAATATATATATATATATATATATATATATATATATATATATATATATATATATGCACACACACACACACACACACACACACACACACACACACACACACACAGTCACACACAAACTCTTTCCATGACATAAACTGACCAGGTGAATCCAGGTGAAAGCTATGATGCCTTCCTTAAAAACTATGATCAGTGTAGATGAAGGAGAGGAGACAATAAGCCTTGAGAAAATTGAGACGTGTATGTGTGCCCTTCAGAGAGTGAATGGGAAAGACAAAAGATTGAAGTACCTTTGAACGGGGTATGGTAGTAGGTACCAGTCGCACTGGTTTGTGTCAAGAACTGCAACACTGCTGGGTTTTTCACGCTCAACAGTTTCCCGTGTGCATCAAGAATGGTCCACCACCCAAAGGGCATCCAGCCAACTTGACACAACTGTGGGAAGTATTAAAATCAACAAAACCAGCATTCATGTGGAAAATTTTGGACACCTTGTCGAGTCCATGCCCTGGCGAGTTGAAACTGTTCTGAGGGCGAAAGGAGGGGGGTGCAACTCAATATTAGGAAGGTGTTCTTAATGTTTTGTGCAGTGTATACTCTGGACTCTGACATTGCTCATTCGGATAATTATTATGTGTGTATTGTTATTGTATTGCTTGATATTAGTGTACTGTTGGAGCTAGAAACACAAGCATTTCGCTGGACATGGGATGACGTCTGAAAATCTGCGTGCGCGACCAATACATTTAGATTTGATAAATTTAAATACAGCGCATTCGGAAATTATTCCGACCCCTTCCCTTTTTCCACATTTTATTCGGTTTCAGCCTTTTTCTAAAATGGATAAATACTTTTTTTCCTTCATCATTCTACGCACAATACCAGATAATGACAAAGCGAAAACAGGTTGGTAGAATTTTTTGCAAATGTATAAAAATAAAAAAAACTGAAATACCTTGTTTACATAAGTATTCAAACCCTTTGCTATGAGACTTGAAATTGAGCTCAGGTGCATCCTGTTTCCATTGATCATCCTTGAGGTGTTTCTACAACTGGATTAGATTCCACCTGGGGTAAATTCAATTGATTGGATATGATTTGGAAAGGCACACACCTGTCTATATAAGGTCCTATGGTTGACAGTGCATGTCAGAGATAAAAACCAAGCCATGAGGTCAAAGGAATTGTCCGTAGACCTCCGTGACAGCAATATATCGAGGCACAGATCTGTAGCATTGACGGTACCCATGAACACAGTGGCCTCCATCATTATTAAACGCAAGAAGTTTGGAATCACCAAACTCTTCCTAGAGCTGGCTGCCTAGCCAAACTGAGGAATCGGGGGAGAAGGGCCTTGGTCGGGGAGGTGACCAAGAACACAATGGTCACTCTGACAGAGCTCCAGAGTTCCTGTGTGGAGATGGGAGAACCTTCCAGAAGGATAACCATCTCTGCAGCACTCCACCAATCAGGCCTTTAAGGTAGAGTGGCCAGACGGAAGCCACTCCTCAGTAAATGGCACATGGCAGCCCGCTTGGAGTTTGCCAAAAGGCACCTAAACATTCTCAGACCATGAGAAACAAGATTCTCTGGTCTGATGAAACCAAGATTGAACTCTTTGGGCTGAATGCCAGGCCTGAAATCTGGCACCATTCCTACGGTGAAGCATGGTGGTGGCAGAATCATGCTGTGGGGATGTTTTTCAGAGGCAGGGACTGTGAAACTAGTCAGGATCGAGGGAAAAATGAACGGAACAAAGTACAGAGAGACCCTTGATGAAAACCTGATCCAGAGTGCTCAGGACCTCAGACTGGGGTGAAAGTTCACCTTCCAACAGGACAATGACCCTAAGCACAAAGACAAGGCAACGCAGGAGTGGCTTCGGGACAAGTCTCTGAATGTCCTTGAATGGCCTAGCCAGAGCTCGGACTTGAACCCGATCAAACATCTCTGGAGAGACCTGAAAATAGCTGTTCAGCAACGCTCCCCATCCAACCTGACGGAACTTGAGAGAATCTGCAGAGAAGAATGAAAAAAACTCCCCAAATACAGGTGTGCCAAGCTTGTAGCGTCATACCCAAGAAGACTCAAGGCTGTAATCGCTGCCAAAGGTGTTCAACAAAGTTCTGGGTAAAAGGTCTGAATACTTATGTAAATGTGATATTTCTGGGTTTTTATTTTAAACATTTGCAAAAATGCAATTATGGGGTATTGTGTGTAGATTGATGAGGGGGGGAAACAATTGAATCAATTTCAGAATAAGGCTGTAATGTAACAAAATGTGGAGAAAGTCAACGGGTCTGAATACTTTCCGAATGCACTGTAGTTGTACTATAGTTAATATTTATTGAGCAGCTATGCTTAACAATGCATTCTTGGCCTATTTATCAAGCCCACTGCGGTAATGTCAAGGATCTTGATCCTATGGTCAATGAGTGTTATTACTTTGACGTAGAGAGCTGTCTTTCTTGGAAGATGTAGAATACTGCATAACACACAGCGTTGGAAAATGGTTGGAAAAATACATACTATTGCATTCAGTATCTGCAGGGTAAGCTTTTATCACAGCTCTCTAGAGACAGCAACATTTTTCTACCTGGTTTAATAGCAGTAGAAACACCCAAGTGTCCTCATTTCCAGCCTCATTACAATGAAACACAACAGAATGAAATAAACTTGAAATGTGAAGCACTTCCTCCTGTTGGCATCACTTAACTACCTCTCTGAAGCCCCTCTACTTCTCTTCAGTTATAATTTGGCAAGGCCTAACAGAAGGCAAAACATAGTATCCATCATATGTCCTCCAGATAGGCTTGACTGCTAAATGGATTCAAAGTATTGAGGGAGTTTGAAAACCTTTTTCAAATATTTATTCACACGTGACCTTTGCATCAATTTAGGTATTAGGCACCACCTTAGTGTTATAGAAAAAGCTGTGTTGCATTTCCATTTCGTCTCTTGTCTGTTTACTCTCTGGGTCTGGGTAAATGTTCACTACAAGCAGCTGTATTAGCTATTCATATTCAAATTGATGCCGGCTGGCGCTTTTTTCCTCCGTGTCATGCTTCACTGTGCTTTTATTCAAATAACACAATAAGAGCATGCATCATCTTGGCACTGAGAGGCCAAATGAACAATAGTATAATGAACTGATAAAAACACATGGCATTCGATGTCATAATGATGTCATAATGATGTCATAATAATGTCATAATGATGTCATCATGATGTCATAATGATGCATTTTTTGGGGGAGAATAGATGTGAAATGCAGGAAGACTGCTTCAAAAGGGATGAGATGAGAAACTCAATGAGACGAGGGCAGTTTTGTGTTACAGTGCATGTAGGCTCCGTGACGATAGCACTGGGCAGAGCAACTCGTTAAGATGAAGAATATGGTAAGAAGTCCAACTGGTATGACAATTAAGGTCTAGTGAGTGCTACAACGGCTACATAATTGAAGGAAAGACTGTTAGTCTAGCCAGCACTTGTGGAATGAACATTTTATTAGTAATCTAAGTTTAAAGGCACAAGCTATATAGCAACACTCTGGCTTTGTTTAGCTACTGTAGCTAGCTGCGTGTTCAGTCTGGATGGTATAAAAAGGAGCGTAAGTACATCTACTATTCACAATGGCCGTGAGCCTTTCTACTGTTCAGTGAAGGGGAGGACAATGTGTATACTCCCATTGACACAGCTTGCTGATCTTATAACAGAATGCATCCTTGTATCTGATGAGGAAACTGGGGCCTGGCCAATACCAATGCCAGAGCCAGAGCCAGAGCTACACTGATAGAGAATCTACAGTGCCACTGCAGTAGTCCACAGAGGACTGAGCTAGGTCAACCTGACATGGGTACTGTGACGTATGCTGGACTGGGGCAGCATGGGAAGTGCTCAAGTGCATCTCCCCACTACAGTGTCTGACAGATGATCACAGGAGATGGAGTGTAGCGTGAGTATGGAAACAAATGAGAAAGGACTGGGGATTCTCTCACTAGTGCAAGAGCTCCCCTCTCTCTCTCTCTGTATCTCACTCTGGCGAGCAGGTAGCCTAGCAGCTAAGAGCTTTGGGACAGTAACCAAAAGGTTGCGGGTTCAAATCCCTAAGTCAATAAAGGTGGACAAATGTTTTGTTCTACCCTTGAGCAAGGCAGCTAACCCTGAACAACAACAGCTCCCTGGGTGAAAATGATGTAGAGTAAGGCAGGCTTCACACCTCTCTGATTCAGAGGGGTTGGGTTAAATGTGGAAGACACATTTCAGTTGTGCAACTGACTAGGTATCCCCTTTCCAACTCTCTCTCCCTCCTATCACCTCGATCTAGCCCTCTGCCAAACACAGCTTTCTGAAATGTTTTTTATTTGCTCTCCCATGGGACAAGAGATTCACTTGGGGTGAAATGCATGCAGATGTATAGGAGCGGATAGGTAGGTACTGCATACAACAAAGCTAATTCACACAACTCCAATCACAGCCACAGGGACAGGTATGTATGCAAGCAATATGTCTTGCTGTAGCCCTATCTCATTATCCTAGAAAGGTTTATAAAAGGTTTGGTTTTCTAATCCTATGGGGAGAGCATAATTTGGATTGAGATACTGTGTCATAACAGCTGCCCAGAAATACTACATCAACACATAGACTATGCGTAAGAGTGGAAGCAGCTCAAGCCTAGTTGAAATTGTAAAACATTGAAAATAAAGCTGCACATTTTCTTTTTTATCTGGGACCTTCCTTTTCACATGTCAAGCCATCTTTTGATACAGAAACATAATCTAGCCTACGACAACTAAATGTGTAGCACTGAATTAAAATGCACAGCCAACTGATCGTCAAACCATACAAGGAAGAAGGAGGTGAATTGTTCGATGGTTATCGACTACCTCTGACATCCCCCTTGAGAGAACAGGAAACCAGGAAAGTCAACAAAAAAAACATCACAAAGCGTAATAAAGCTCCCTGTGGACTGCATAGACAAAGAGCAGCGACTGCACACTGGAAATTGCTGCTGAATGAAAGAGAATTAATTGCACCATCCCCGCCTAGGCGCACATCTTTAAAATAGGCTTCAGAGAGGACCAGGAGCCTAATGTTATTCACAAGTAGAATCGTTCAGCAACTGCAGTGCATCAACAGGTGCAGAGCCTGTATACACAAAGAGAGAGCTGAGGAGCTGAGTGAGGCACAGAGTCACACTGCCACCCACAGGTAGACCAGAACACCTCTCCCTGGCTGGTAGAACAGCCCAGAGCTGAGCAACCTCTCCCTGGCAGATTAATAGCTGAGCTTGTGTGTTTTTCATGCCTTTACGCATTTTGAATGCCCAGAGAAAACAGAATCTTCATTTTGTTGGAGGGGGGGAAAAAATGCTTCCCTCGATGATTAAAGGAAATAACGGTTCTGTTAAAGCACACAGGGAGTAATATTAAAGTGATTTTTAACATTTACTACAATATCAATAGCTAATATAGCTTGTGTTATGAGCAAATATCCAGTGAGGGAGATGTGATATTAAATCAGTGTCTGACAAGCTGTAAAGTTGTGGAGAACCTCTGTGTAATCATGCTATACTGACTGTGATTGTGTTTCAACTGAGTGAATCCGACTGGGAAGGGGTGCAAGACAACAGATCAATTCAATCATTTCATGAAGATGATCACTCTGAGGGCTAACACAGAGATGGAGATGTGCACTATTATCACCCAAGAAGATGTGAGCTAAGTGAAAATGAAAAAGACTTCATTTTGATCCCAATAGCATTGCTTGTCATATATGCATATTTCACCAATGCCTCTGCTAGTAGAATTGCTAAAACTGGTAATACATTTCATATCCATATTCAAGCCCCGGTCATAAAACAACTTCTTGGGTACTACAGAAGAACAGTCTTCTGTGTGCTCATTTGAAAAAGTAAATTGCCTGGAATATTATCACAATTATGTACAAAATGGCACTGAGCTAATTCACAGCTGGCTTCCCTATATCACTAAACCATATTTTGTGTATACGCTTCTATGCTTGCATAATATCAATAGTTATAAAACAACAATGGCTCGTAAACAGACTCGATAAAATGACCACGTTTGACCAGTTAATTAAGGGGTTTGATATCGAGAGAAAAGATTCATTGTGTGGTCAAAACAAAGCCTGTGGCACAGACCATCTGACACATTACCCGGCTGGAGTCGAGGCTATCCAACACAAAATGCCACTCAATATTCCTCCCCATTATGATCCTGATTACTCCCATGGCCTTGAACTAGATCATCTGAGACAGCCAATAGCACAGTCGATTGGGATAGAACTATTCCAGACTGCTAGTATGAAAGGTAAGAGTTTATAAAGGGGGAAAAGGTATGAGTGAGAGGGGCTGAAGAATACTTACTTGAACATAAAAGTGCTGCCAGTGCATCGATTGCTGCCCTGCGAAAGAAAAGAGAAGTAATTTTACATACAACAGTGATTAAGGGGCTGCTCTCCTTCTGCAGAATAAAACCAAGAAGATGGGCACCTCTCCAATATCCCAGTCAGCATTTTATAGTTTACATAAGCACAGAGGCACCTGCTTTAGTAATGTCGAAATCCCTGTCACTGCAATCATAAGCATTTATTACCAGCAACAGAACTGCTGATTCAGGGTTGCAGACATATATTCTGCCACAACAGTGTGAACATAGATTAATTATGAATGTGGTTCTCTCTACATCCACATAAATCCTAACGTATAGCCCCCTGAATTAGGATGATGCAGTGGTGTGTTCTGTTGATCTAGAGCTGAGGTGAAGGGCATAAACAAGCCAAACAAAAAACAGTGTTGCATGCCGTCGCTGGGACACAGGAAATGTCATGCCAGCGAATTGTTGTCTGTTGATTGTCTTTGATCCACATTAAGAGGACACGTCTCCTGTGACATGTTCCATTATTAAGGATCAGCAGTGTGTGCTTCCCGTCTGATGAGTCCACATCAATGCCATTCACACAGTGTGTCATATGTAGCCTATTAAATGAATCAGTTACCATGCTCTCAGTTTTCCTAATACGCCACACCGTCTCCCTGTCTCAGACTCAAACTGAAACAGTTTAACACAGGCACCTAGCAGTGCTGTATATTAAAGAGCCCGTGGGGATATCTGATCGGAGCGGTGAAAACGAATTATCCGGGCGATTTCTTCTACCTCGAAATCACATGAAAAATGGGACTAATTTCAGCCTGTTTGAACAGGGGTCATAATAAAGTTGTTCCTCACAGCTGTGGCTGTTGTTGTTTCTACAGGGAATACAACATGCCTCTGGACAGATCCATGATCACACACACACACCCTCTCACACAGAGGTGATCCTCAGAGGGGGAGAGAGTCTTGTTAATTTTGTCCTTGAAAAGCTTCTTGGTCATATTAAGGCTTAGCTCATAGCCAAAGGTTAGCCCTGCGGATCGCCTCTCATCGACTACAGCTTGTTGTGTTGAAACCCAGCTGGCTGTGACATTGTCAGCCCTCAGTAATGTGGTTGCCATGCAGCCATACAGCACTGGGGCTCTCCCTATGGGTAAAAAGTGCTTATGGTGCACAGTCAACACTATAGGCAACAAAAAGGGAAATCTGGATGTATTGCGTTTTCAATACCATGTTGGGGAAAGGCTATGAGGCCCAGTTCACTACATACTTGACTGATAAGCTTCTTCCTATTCCAACATGTGAACAAATAATTACGTGTCAGAATTCCCATCAGAATCCAAGCTGGGAGCAGGGATCTCTGGTGCTGGACTGTTGATAGCAGGCACTACTAACAAATGTGTGTGTGTCTGGGTGCGTGTGACTGTCTGTCGCTTGTGTGCCTGTGTTTGCGCCTGGCCTGCGTGTGTTCGCTTGCATGTGTTTGTGTTTGACTGTGTGCGTTAGTGTTTGCAAAGTATTATAACATTATGTCAAATTGAGTGAGAACGTCAGGTGTTCAAAATCCTAACCCCCCCCCCCCCCCCCCCCCCCCCTGCAGCCAAAGGCGGTAACAATTTACTTTCCATTTTACTTTGCACAGAAAGAGACTGCCAATACATATGCTCCCTGCCGTGATCCAACTCCATTAAACATGAGTAACCTACTTCCCTCTAAATGAGCTGCAGTGGAAAGTTTTGATGAATGCAGGTTCAGCAAGTTCCTCCTCTGCCCGGCGGACTCTCGCTTTAAGGCACACATTTAATTACAAACCTGAGCCAGGCAAACGTATGCAAATTGTTCAATTTGTGCAGACACAAAAAAGGTTTCGCTTTTTCAGGGATTCAGTTTTTAGAAAATGTAAAACCTCTCTTGCTCGTAGAGGGTAAAACTATTTTGATATAAGACAAAATTATGTTTGAATCTATAAGCAACAACACACCTTCTGTTTTGGGCTCTTGGCTTCACGGTGGCACCACAGTAGGCCCATGCACTTTAGCAGTACTCCTGAGTGAGGCTATACTTTGTTAACTCATAAGACACAGTTAGCGTAGATAAATTAGGAATTGAACTGTCCAAGTATACTATACTCAAACGTATGTATAGTACGCAAGTTCATGTTGAAATTGAGTGGTGGTCCATAGTCTGCAGTCATGCAAAGTGATGACAGAGTGAGTGATTTTATAGCAGTATCTGTGAACTAGACCCACTGGGCGCACACTGGTTTAATCAATGTGGTTTCAACGTAATTGGTCAACATATTGTAATGTGGGGCGGCAGGTAGGCTAGTGGTTAAGAGTGTTGGGCCAGTAAGTGAAAGGTTGCTGGTTTGAATCCCTGAGCAGACTAGGTCAAATATCTGCAGATATCCCCTTGGACAAGGCACTTAACCCTAATTACTATTGTAAGTCATTCTGGATAAGATGACAATACATTGGATTTGTTAAGGAGCCTGTTGGTCCTAGACTTAGCGCTTCGGTACCATAGATGAAGGGGAGAAGACAGGATAAAGAAGGATTTTTAAGCATTGAGACGTAGGTTGTGTATCTTTTCAAATCAAAGGGTGAATGGACAAGATAAAATATTTAAGTTTCTTTGAACTGGGTATGGTAGTACGTAACAGGCGCACTGGTTTGAGTGTGTTAAGAACTGCAAAGGTGCTGGGTTTTTCACACAACAGTTTCCCTGTGTGTATCAAGAATGGTCCACCACCCAAAAGACATCCAGCCAACTTGACACAACTGTGGGAAGCATTGTAGTCAACATGGCCAGCAACCCTGTGGAACGCTTTCAACACCTTGTAGAGTCCATGCCCCAACGAATTGAGGCTGTTCTGAGGGGCAAAAGGGGTGCAACTCAATATTAGCAAGTTTGTTTTGTACACTCAGTGTATATTGGGTGATTGAAATTATTTTGTAATTTCATATTTGATTAGGCATATTTTATTTGACCTTGGTTCAATGCTGACAGTAAAACGGTATTTTTCAATCAACAGCATTGTTTCAACATCAGGCCATAAACCCAAATAAAGATTGAAGTAAGTAATAAAAAGTGTCGATAGATTCCTGCCTGAACAGTGACTCCTACTGGTATACGAGGGGTAATACACTGCAGTGAGAACAAGTCTACCATCCAGATGCCTACCTCTAAGTATCAAATCAAATCCAATTTTATTTGTCACATACACATGGTTAGCAGATGTTAATGCGAGTGTAGCGAAATGCTTTTGCTTTTAGTTCTGACTACGCAGTAAAATCTAATAAGTAATCTAACAAATTCAGAACAACTGCCTTATACACACAAATACACACAAATGTAAAGTGATGAATAAGAATATGTACATAGAAATATATGGATGAGTGATGGCGTGCTGCATAGGTAAGATGCAGTAGATGGTGTAGAATACAGTATATTCATATGAGATGAGTAATGTAAGATATGTAAACATTTTTAAAGTGACATTATTTAAAGTGACTATTGATACCTTTATTAAGTTTGTTTATTAAAGTGGCCATAGATTTGAGTCTGTATGTTGGCAGCAGCCTCTCTATGTTAGTGATGGCTGTTTAAAAGTCTGATGGCCTTGAGATAGAAGCTGTTTTTCAGCCTCTCGGTCCCAGCTTTGATGCATCTGTACTGACCTCGCCTTCTGGATGATAGCGGGGTGAACAGGCAGTGGCTCGGGTGGCTGTTGTCCTTGATGATCTTTTTGGCCTTCCTGTGACATCGGGTGCTGTAGGTGTCCTGGAGGGCAGGTAGTTTGCCCCCGGTGATGCGTTGTGCACACCGCACTACCCTCTGGAAAGCCTTGAGGTTGAGGGCAGTGCAATTGCCATACCAGGCAGTGATACAGCCTGACAGGATGCTCTCAATTGTGCATCTGTAAAAGTTGTGAGGGTTTTAGAAGACAAGCCAAATTTCCTCAGCCTCCTGAGGTTGAAGCGGCGCTGTTGCGCCTTCTTCACCACACTGTCTGTGTCGGTGGACCATTTCAGGTTGTCCGTGATGTGTACACAGAGGAACTTAAAATGTTACACCTTCTCCACTGCTGTCCCGTCGATGTGGAAGGGGGGGTGCTCACCCTGCGCTTTCCTGAAGTCCACGATCATCTCCTTTGTTTTGTTGGCATTGAGTGAGAGGTTATTTTCCTGACACCACACTCTGAGGGCCCTCACCTCCTCCCTGTAGGCTGTCTGTAGTGTCGTTTGCAAACTTGATGATTGTGTAGGAAGCGTGCATGGCCATGCAGTCATGGGTGAACAGGGAGTACAGGAGAGGGCTGAGAACGCACCCTTGTGGGGCCCCAGTGTTGAGGATCAGCGGGGTGGAGATGTTGTTTCCTACCTTCACCACCTGGGGGCGGCCCGTCAGAAAGTCCAGGACACAGTTGCACAGGGTCTCAAGCTTAATGATGAGTTTGGAGGGTACTATGGTGTTAAATGCTGAGCTGTTGTCAATGAACAGCATTCTTACATAGGTATTCCTCTTGTCCAGATGGGATAGGGCAGTGTGCAGCATGATGGTGATTGCATCGTCAGTGGACCTATTGGGGTGGTCAGCAAATTGGATTGGGTCTAGGGTATCAGGTAGGGTGGAGGTGATATGGTCCTTGACTAGTCTCTCAAAGCACTTTATGATGACAAAAGTAAGTGCAATTGGGTGATAGTAATTTAGTTCAGTTACCTTAGCTTTCTTGGGAACAGGAACAATGGTGGCAATCTTGAAGCATGTGGGGAACACAGACTGGGATAGGAATTGGTTGAATATGTCCGTAAACACACCAGCCAGCTGGTCTGCGCATGCTCTGAGGATGCTCCTAGGGATGCCGTCTATGCCGGCAGCCTTGCGAGGGTTAACACGTTTAAATGTTTTACTCACATTGGCCACGGATAAGGAGAACCCACAGGCTTTGTTAGCGGGCCGTGTCAGTGACACTGTATTGTCCTCAAAGCAAGCAAAGAAGTTGTTTAATTTGTCTGGGAGCAAGACATCGGTGTCCGCAACGGGGCTGGTTTTCTTTTTGTAGTCCGTGATTGACTGTAGACGCTGCCACATACATATTTTAGCCATAGAATTGCGACTCTACTTTGTCTCTATACTGACGGTTTGCTTGTTTGATTGCCTTGCAGAGGGAATAGCTGCACTGTTTGTATTCGGTCCTGTTTACGGTCGCCTTGCCATGATTAAAAGTGGTGGTTGGCGCTTTCAGTTTTGTGCAAATGCTGCCATCAATCCACGGTTTCTGGTTAGGGAAGGTTTTAATGGACACAGAGGGTGTGACATCTCCGATGCACTTGCTAATAAACTCTCTCTCCAAGTCAGCATATACATCAATGTTAGTGTCTTAGGCTATCCGGAACATATCCCAGTCCACGTGATCGAAGCAATCTTGAAGCATGGAATCCGATTGGTCAGACCAGCTTCGTATTGACCTGAGCATGGGAGTTTCCTGTTTTAGTTTCTGTCTATAGGCTGGGAGCAACAAAACGGAGTCATGGTCAGATTTGCTGAAGGCAGGGCGGGGGAGGGCTTTGTATGCGTTGCGGAAGTTCGAGTAGCAATGATCCAGAAAGCTACCAGCTCTTGTCGCGCATTCGATATGCTGATAGAATTTAGGAAGTATGGTTCTTAGGTTAGCTTTGTTAAAATCCCCAGCTACAATAATGCAGCCTCAGAATGTATGGTTTCCAGTTTACTAGAGTCTAGTGAAGTTCTTTCAGGGCTGATGAGGGATCTGCTTGGGGGGGATATACACAGCTGTGACTATAATCGAAGAGAATTATCTTGGAAGATAATGCGGTCGGCATTTGATTGTAAGGAATTCTAGGTTGTGTGAACAAAAGGACTTGAGTTCCTGTATGTTATTGTGATTACACCATGAGCCGTCAATCATAAGGCATACTCCCCCGCCCTTCTTCTTACCAGAGAGATGTTTATTTCTGATGGTGCGATTCGTGAAGAAACCGGGTGGCTGTACCGACTGTACTGACAACATATCCCGAGTGAGCCATGTTTCCGTGAAACAGAGAATGTTACAATCTCTGATGTCTCTCTGGGAGGCAACTCGTGCCCTAATTTCATGCATCTTGTTATCTAGAGATTGGACAGTAATATGCTCCGAATCGGTGGATGGTGTGCTCGCCTTCTGAGTCTGACCAGTAGGCGGCTCCGTCTGCCTCTCCTGCAGCGACCGCGTTGTTTTGCGTCGGCCTCTGGGATAAGATCGCATGTCCAGGGTGGAGGTCCGAACAAAGGATCCACTTCAGGAAAGACGTATCCCTGTTCGTAATGATGGTAAGTTGACATCGCTTTTATATCCAATAGTTCTTCCCGGCTGTATGAAATAACACTTGAGATCTTCTGGGCTAACAATGTAAGAAATAATACATTTAAAGAAATAATAACTGCATAGTTTTCTAAGGAACTGAAGCAAGTACCATGCTCAGCTTTGGAAACAAACTGCGCTCGATTCAGCTGAGCTATTATGTCAGCACATTTAGACATTGTTTAGCTTCCATACAATTTTGCATATACTACCTAAATACAATTGAATAATTTAAAGTACTTCCTATAACTTTTCTTAAACAATCTACATGTGAAAGTACATTTGGAATGAAGTTGCATTTATGAAAGCTACGTTGACATCTGATTTACTGTCATTCATCCATGGTTGATTGGATCTTCGGAAGATTAGAAGTAGTTACCATTAGCCCTATAAATAGAATGCCAAATTCATGATATTATTAATAAACTTTTACCTTGAGTAAATCTTCAATAAACATTACACCTCTCGTGCGACAATCATTTATTAGTAGGCCAAAGCCTATTGATAAGGACACTAAGATTGTTAAATATTGCCTAACCACAGAGAATAATTTACAGCACTTCAGCAGAACTTATGGGTAAGTCTTGGGCTATAAATCATATAGAGTGCAGTATTTGATTCACCCAGCACTTGGTTAGTCTCATTTTCAGTGCGATCTGATCCGTCCGTGATATGTGTAGTGCTTAGAGAATGCAACGGTGGGTATACTGTAGAGCTCTGGCTGTAGCTGTGGCATGTCTCTGGCACAGCCAATGACAGGTGGACATGATATACGATACTCACTTGACGGTGCGTTTGTGCCTCGTAGTGTGAGGGGGTATCAGTCTGAATATAACGTCCAGGCCTCGGTTTTGTCCCAGCAGCGTAGCTGTGGTGACTGAAAGAAATATAAATGCCATTGATAATTGCATTCAATGGCTAGTGCTAATTCATTATGTTTCTCCCTGTCCAACTCCTTACGAGTCCAGAGTGGAAATCTACTGGCTTCATGGGAATTTCAAGAGACTTCAACTTCAACCAAAATTCTAACTTCCACCACATAATTTAGGTTTGCTTACTGACAAAACGTTTCTATTTACAGCGCCTACTGAAAGTCTACACACCCCTTGCAGAATCTTCCCACTGGGCACAGATGTCAGTTCATCGTCCAGTTTGGATTTACATTTGCTTGTCGACAAACGTGAATTCAAAGTGAAATTAACCAAAAATGTCACCTCGCCACTGGATTTAGGTTACAAGTTGGTTCAGCATAAACACATTGAATCTTTGGGTTGAAACAACGTTGATTCAACCAGTTTTTGCAGTGTGTTCACATTTGCTGCCTTAAAATGTTAACCATTTAATCTCTTTTTGATTTCTTTTTTCCTATCAATCTACACAACCTAGTCCACATTTTCAAACTGAAAGTAAAATTATATGATTAAGAAATACAAAATGAGGATGCATGTTTTCACAGCCCAGAGTTAATACTTAGTGGGAGCACCATTACAGCTGGGATTCATTCTGTAGGCCTATGCCCTTTAGCAGTACTAGGAAGACACTACAGCCTCTCCTGAGTGAGACTCTTAGGGCATCATATGTCCATTGTTTTTGCAAAATTGCTCAAGCTCTGTACATTTGTTTGGGAATAAGCGATGGGCAGCAAACCTTGTCTCTGATTTTCAGCACATTTAAGTCTGGACTGAGATGAGACCACTCAGGAAAGCTCAACACCTCTTGGAGAGCCATTCTGGTGTGTCTTTGGCATGAACATTTGTGTAATTGTCTTGCTGAAAAATACAACTCTATCCCAGGGTTTCAAAAGACTGAGGCTGGTTTTCCTTGATCTTTTTACTGGGCTTTGCTCCTTCCATATTTATTTAGATCATGACAAGCTCCCCAGTCCCTGCCAATAACAAGCATACCCGTAACATGATGCTGCCACCATAATACTTAAAAAATACATATATCCATCATTAAATTCCCAACCAAATGTACTGAGCTTGAGCAAATTTGATGAAAAAAAGGACATATGTTCCCTTAAGAGTTCAATTCTAACAAGAGTCCAATTCTAACAAGAGTCCAATTCAAAAGGACTCACAGCTACAATGGCTGCCAAAGGAGCTTCCACCAAGTGTCAACCCTGGGGTGTGAAGACACACGCAATCAATAGTTCCTCCTTTTGTATATTGTAGTCATTTGGAAAATGTCCTATAATTTTTCTTTCACTTTAGATTAGGCTGGGTAGATCGATAGGGGAAAAACTCTAATTGAATCCCTTTCATAATTACATTTTAAGGCAGCAAAATTGGAAGATTGTGGAGAGTCTGGACTTTCACCAGCGACAGTATAAGCGACTCACTGACAGTTTACAGTCATCACAAAAATCAGACCTTGTGACCATGTTGTTTAATCATTTCACATTTCACTGGTCAATATTTGGATACAGTATGGTTTCATTAAATCATAATTACTATCCTAAATGAAGGGCACCAGCACATCTGCACTCAAGTCAAATATGTGGCGCCTCTTCAGAATGTAGACCTCCTCCATACTCCCTGAACTCACAGAGTCCCATAGAGATCTTTGTATTAATTCTGGATACTGTTGACATTGAGAGTAAATCACAAAACAGACAAAGCAGTGAAGTGCGATTGAAGCTTTAAGGGGTTATTGACCTACCAGAGGAGCAGAAAACCTGGAGGACCCAAAGGCAGGCTGCCGTCCTCCTGGTGTGTTTTACATTCTGTTTCAGCAGAGTCAGAGTTGGCAGCACAGCCTCCGCCTTCTCTGCCTTCATCCCAATACGACGGTCTGATCGAGACACACATAACACCACAGACAAGCAATCAGTAACCCTCAGATCTAATGATAACTGACCACCCACTGACACTGTTTACACCAGTGCAAATGTTTGCACAGTTATTTTTCAGAGAAAATGAAACATTCTATGAGGTAGAAAAACAGATCAAATGAAGATAAAGATTTGATTAGTATAATTAAAACAGTTGTAGGCCTATGTGGTTTGCTTATTTTATCCGCCACTTAAAATAACAAGAAAACACTTCTCATTGTGAATCACCATAATGAAACGAATTCATGAATAAAAGCTGCTTGGGCGCATGAGGACAATATTTTCACTGAATGATATGCAATCCAAATACGCTATTAGATTGTCTATCTGCTTGAATGATTTCTCACTGCTTTTACACATGTGAATTGCCTGGCGGTTTGTGGAGTGGAATAGATCTGGTATGATTTTCTACTAATCACTGACACACAACCATGCTTAACCAGGCACACAAATCCTAGTTTATGATACAATATTACAGCAATTACAGTGGAAAAACCACTTAGACCAACGTTCAAACGCGTCACTGGCTTTATTGGATATTGCATCAGCATTCATAGCTGGCATTTTAGTGATCGGAGGACACCCGTTAAATGTGAAGAGTCCAGTCAAAGGCACCCATTAGATGACTGACTGTACTATGCTCTGTAGAGAAGAGAGAAAAGGCTCACCGGGCCCTGAAGTACAGGGCAAAGCTTGGCTTTTACTGAAACGCAGGTGAGACCAATACAACTATATGTGCTGTTTAGCAGTAACATCCTGAAGCAGGTGTGAAAGTAAAGAGTTGTGGGATCTAATTCAAGTAGTAATACAATCACATTGATCGATTATATTGCACAGCACCATATAAATTGACCATTGCTTCTCATTCTTGTCAAAATAGCTTGAGACCAAAATGGGTTTTTAGAAACCAGCTGATGCTGTTGATACCGGTTACCATAAATCCTTCATTAGCTTGGGTGACAATGAACATTGCAATGTATATGAATGGAGAAAGCTTCTCCTACTCATACAAGTGGCCACATGCCACTTGTGACGATATGAAGGTATGCATCCGTGTCAGTGAAGCTTTGTCAGATAATGGATAACATGGATAACAGTCAGATGGACCTGTCGGCCTTTCTATTAAAAGCTAATGGACACCTCGGCCAAGGAGGAGAAAGCCATGATATCTCCATTATTTGATGTGGACTCACTTCCTGTTGACATTCTAAGACGGTAACTAAGAAAATCATCAAGCTACCCACTGTGTTGAAAGGTTGAGATCTACAGACCGTTTGACAACCTCTTACGACAACATGCAGTATAACTGAGAAAAATAGCCATGTGCTTTCATGACAACCGCTAAATAATGACATCTCCAAATATTGTATCACTTCACGTTCTTGTAAACTATATTTCCACTCCGATCTGTCAGTTGGAGCCTCACCTCTGTGTCCGACCTTGGCCAGGAGGTGCAGCAGGGGGAGGAGGATGGTGAAGTTGGGGGAGAAGGTCCTGGCTGTGGTCACCAGGGCGCTTAGGAGGGCCTCGCTACCCCCCTTCGAGATCATGTAGGTGATCCGTCTGTCTGTGCCTGGAACACACACACACACACAGACAAACACACACACACACAGACACACACACACACAACTAAACCAAAGAATGGTAGTAGACTGTAGCTCTCTAGGGGGAGTAGACGTACCGTAGCATTTCATCTGCATGGAATTACTATGAATCTGAATCAACAGAGACTCACCAGCTGAAAGCAGCTCATCCAGCACATTGAGGATATTGAGGGTGCTCTCAATGTCCCCTGCATTCTGTGGGGAGAAGAGATCAACACTATGTCAAAACCTCAGCCAGACTGCTGCTGTTGTTTTCTGTAGTGTTGGCTGTAGAGTGGCAACTCGAACGAGAGAACTGTCATTGGCATTGTTGTTATATTTAACTATGTGACCATGCTCTCGACTGGCAACGCAAATGCATTTCCCAAGACCCAGCTGGGGAGCTTTGACTCAGACGTCTAATTTTGAGGATGAATTAGGTGGTGAGATCACTTAGGTCACAACAACACAGCGTGGGTCCCAAATACTGCAGCAGGCCCAGGTGCAGGAAACCGAATGCCCCAGGCCCAGCAGGGGCTGTGGTGCTGTGTTTAAAAGCAGCAGCAGATGACAGCCTTTCTGTATGGGGGGCACTAATCCCCAGAGAGAAGTCCCAAATCGCACCCTTTCATTATATAGTGCACTACTATGGGCCCTGGTAGTGCACTACATAGGGAATAAGGTGCTATTTGGTATCTCTGTAGACAGACAGCACCTAAACAGGCATGGTGATGAGGTGCGAATGGATCACCTACACGATCCAGGCCCAGACTTTGACATTTATAGCTGAGAGAATTCCTGTATGATAACAGGCAGGGAAAATATCGGCCTATACCGTATGTGCTGAGAAGGGCTAACTTTGTTAGACAGGTGGCAGTATTATTATTTGATTGTGATGATTTTACATATGGAAAGGGATAAGGTGGAAGCTGCGGACTCAAAGCTTAATAGTTGACGAGGTGCAGACTGACGGACCACACGGTAAACTGGAAAAATCTAAGAACCGTAAAGAAGGCTGAAACGCTGGTTCTTCAATAAACCACTGGGAGAGAGATATGCAAAGGGAGACATTATTGAAGGATTGTACAGTATGTATGCACCTCTTTAAAAGTACAGAACCGAAAGAAATGAAAACAAATCACGTAAGTAAAATATTCGAAAAAAAACACTGTGAGTACAGCATTTCTGAAAAACTACAAGGGAAAACAATAACAGAACATATGAAATGATCTAGGGAAACTACTACAATGACCTTGACATTTAACAGTGCAGAAGATAGATTATCTGTTGGCCTTTCTGCGTGCATACTCTACGACAGGTGTTGTCACAGAGGGAATAAGAGACAGGACCCAACACCCAACAGAGGTGATCTATTACAGCTGAGCTGACATAAGGTGTAGCTGTGTCTTTCTGTCACATGCAGAGCCATGTCTTTCTGTCACATGCACTTCAGAAGACCTTAGAATTGATGGTTGGTGGCCATTGGTTTCATTAAGAACTACTGACATTGGCATACTGTTACTCTCCATGTCTCTATCACATCAGATGAGACAATTATTTGTTTTACCTTTATTTAACTAGGCAAGTCAGTTAAGTACAAATTCTTATTTACAATGATGGCCTACCCTAGCCAAACCCTAACCCAGACAACACTGAGCCACCTTATGGGACTCCCGATCACCACCGGTTGTGATTCCGCCTGGAATTAAACAAGGGTCTGTAGTGACGCCTTTAGCATTGAGATGCAGTGTTTCACCTGTCCTTGTGCTTGTCTCCACCCCCCTCCAGGTGTTGCCCATCTTCCCTTTTATCCCCTGTGTATATATACCTGTGTTCTCTGTCTGTTTGTTGCCAGTTCGTCTTGTTCGTTCAAGCTTACCAGCGGTTTCCTGTCAGGTCCTATTGTTTCCCAGCCTTTCTTTGCTGGTCCTCCCGGTTTTGACCTTTGCCTGTCCTGACCCTGTACCGGCCCGCCTGACCTCTCTGCCTGACCCTGCCTGCCGTCCTGTACCTTTGCTCCACCTCTGGATTACTGAACCCTGCCTGTCCCTGACCCTGAGCCTGCCGTCCTGTACCTCTGCCTACTCTGGATTTTCGACCCCTGCCTTCCTTGACCTGTCTTTGTCTGCCCCTGTTTGCAACAATACACAGTGCTACTTTGACAGTCTGCATCTGGGTCTTACCTTGATACTGAACAAGAATATAAACACAACATGTAAAGTGTTGGTCCCATGTTTCATGAGCTGAAATAAAAGATCCCAGAAATATTTCATACTGTACAAACAAAAAGCTTATTTCTCTCACATTTTGTGCACAAATTTGCCAAGATAATCCGTCCACCTGACAGGTGTGGCATATCAAGAAGCTGATTAAGCAGCATGATCATTACACAGGTGCACCTTGTGCTGGGGACAATAAAAGGCCACTCTAAAATGTGAAGTTTTGTCACACAACACAATGCCACAGATGCCTCAGGTTTTGAGGGAGCGTGCAATTGGCATGCTGACAGCAGGAATGTCCACCAGAGCTGTTGCCAGCTGATGAAACTGAGTATTTCTGTCTGTAATAAAGCCCTTTTGTTGGGAAAAACTCCCTAGTGGGTGGGCCTATGCCCTCCCAGGACCACTCATGGCTGCGCCCTTGCCCTGTCATGTGAAATCCATAGATTAGGGCCTAATGAATTTATTTCAATTGACCTTATTTGAACTGTAACTCAGTAAAGTCATTGAAATTGTTGCATGTTGCGTTTATATTTTTGTTCAGTATATGACATGAATATATGAATTACTGGTGCTAGCAATACAGGCACCAACAGCCGCACACCAAGGCCAGTGTATTTGTGAGACTAGCCACTTAATGATAACAGTTGGTGACTGCTACTTTGTGGGGGGCGACACTTTGTCTCCGGCTAAGCATTGGAATTAATGGTGTTGTCAGTGTGCTCTATCATAATTCATTACCAGATCAGGATACATGGCTGGGAAGTGGATCAGAAATCGAATTAATATTTATTACTCAAATTAAGAGAGAACCTACTGTCTACTTCGGTCAAAATAAAAAACTGTTTCTACCAACAAGCATGGTAAAAATTGTAATATTTAAAAAATACAAAGTTGTCCATTTTTATATAAGAATACAAAGTTGTTTATGTTTATGTTGTTTATATGTTGTTTACATTTGAAATACAGTTGGTTATAACGAAATTCTATTTTCATACTATTTTCTAATTTCATACTTTTTTTACTGCAAATACACGACAAGCGTGAAGGCCAAAACATATAACAGCTTTGACATAATCGAAAATGTAATTACTTACAAACTCGTGGGGGAAAAAATAACGAATAGTCTACCAACATGCTTGACAACTGTGGTTCAACAGAACCAAATGCATCAACAGCACCAACAACATAACATTATGAAACTGGTTTTAAATGTGGATCCTGACAACCGCAGTACAGAGGGATCAGCTGCATTCACTGGGCTGTAGATAATATCTCACACACCATCCGTTCTATATTGTAATCCTCTGCTCCTCTCCCACCAGAACAGCTACAGTATAGCTAGCTATCCCCACTGACATCTGGCCGCCAGCCTTCTGCCGGCCTTCATACAGCTGGTCATGCATTTCACTTAACAAGCTTTTTCATACACAAGTTAATGTCATGTAAACTGCACAAACTGATTTATGAACTAGTTTAGCTACTTTAAATAAAGTGGGCACAAACCAATTATTGGAAAATATTTTTCACCATTTATTTAATTCAGTTAGGAGTGTATAAATGACAGTATTCTCGACACTGACTAACAGTACACTAAAATACTGCGACTATACAATATACTAACATTTAAATGGAAATGTGTTTACCATCTCATAAAAATGATTTGAACACAATCTAAATTGAAACTTACATTACTAGAAGCTACACAGTAAGCTACATTATTAGCTGTCTGTGTAATACTAGAGTGATCTATGCCCGGTGCTAATTTGTACGAACAGTAGCTGTTTGGCAAGTGAAAGTTGTGAACATGTTTCCAGGTAATAATTTCTGGGTATTGATGCTTATGATCACCATTCTGAGACCTTGGAACTATAAGGTGCTATCTGCAAAAATAGAATTCTGAGATAATTGGCCTTAAAGTTCCGAACCCTCATTGGTTTGAATGGTGTCAGTGATTTGTATTTAGTATTCTTTTGAACTTAACAACATGATTTGGGGTGTTTAGAGTACTATATACAGTAGGTAGAGAACATTGATCAGAACAAGGCTATGTCAATAACTACATTTTGACAAAAATGCAGATAGAACCTTATAGTCCCAAGCTCTCCATTTATCTTCCTCTTTCAGCTCTACGGAGAAAGTGCGTGTTGCTAGCCTAGCGTCCCTTTCCCGTCAGTCAGCAGATCCCCTGCCCACTTTATTTGGAGCGTTCCACTTTAGACTGCCATATCAGCGACCGTGAGCAAACAGAGACACAGTCACACAACGTGACAGGCACACACATACACAGTCCCAGACCCAGTGTGTTCCTACCTGCAGAGTAGACAGGAGAACCTCTAGTCCGCTGGAGCTGCCGGGGGCTGCCATGCTGGCCCGTACTCGCTCTGAAGGTACACAGGGGAAACAGAAAGGAAGATCAGGCTAGAATCAAGCCCACCTCACACACACACACAGACCCAGCCAAGGAGACTAGCAGCAGCAGCAGCGACACACAGTCTCCTTGTGGCTTAATTTAACAAGGAAGCCTAGTGGAGCTGTGAGAGAGGGGCGTTCAGCTGCAGGCTGAAACTCTATCTCCACTGATAAATCCCTGTGCTCCATTTGTTGCTGGACGTTGAGATGAGTTTCCTATAAAAAAAAAGGCCTGACAAGACTCAGGGATTAAACGGAGCCCTGCATTCCACAGGAGGCCGCCCTGGTTTAGGAAAACACACAGGGGCTAGAGAGAGGAGTGTGTGTGCAGTTAGAACGTTTGGGTGGAGGGGGGTGTGTGTGTTGGGTGGAGGGGGAAGCTTGACCAGACAAATGGGAAACAAAACAAAACACAACTGTCTATCATCCATGTTAATAGTTAGTGTTTCGTCAGATGCATTTAAAAACTTTCAGGATGTTGGTTAGTAACTATAGACTACCACAGAGTCATAATACCCATAAAACCTGGCGGTCTAACAGGGAAATGGTTCCAATCGTTTTTCCACCATTAACATTTCCCATAAGGGATTTTTAGAAACACTTCAAATAAGGGCTGTGTTTCGTGTAGGCATGGTGTTTTGATAATCATGTAAATCTCTCTCGTACAAGGTGACTTTTATCAACATATTCGGCTGTATTGATGCCTCAAAAAAACGAAATACTAATTAACTGCTAATGTGGCTATCATAAAGAACTACAAATGCCATGATGATCTGGACGAGACTGCTGAATCGAGGCAAAGGTAAGAATCTCTGGATTAACTATCTAATGTTAGCTAAATGTAGTAATGCATAAATTAGCTACATTTCATTAAATGGAACATTCTGTAAACTGACCTGTGCAAGTTTTAAATTGACCCAATACCTGTTAGCAAAGTTGTCAGATAGAGATGACGTGCATGAGCTTGCAGGGATTGTAGTTTTCCATGATGTCTACTTTGATGCAAATTAGAATTTTTGAATCTGAGAGAGCTGAATATATTGATAAAAGTCACTTTGACCGTGAGAGAGATTTATTTCCCTGCCTGACCGCTAGGTTTTATGGGTATTATGACACCTCCACTGTGGGGCTCTATTGAAGCTAACATGAATGACACAATGAGAACATGAAAGACATTACACCTACCCTTTCACTTTGAAACTATGGTAAAAGCGTCAGTTTTGTTTGCCATTTTGCAACACTAATGAACAATAGGTCACACACATCCAGTGGTAACAACTATTTAATAAACAGCCACACAACCAACACATTAAGGTTTAATAGGAGATACAAACGCAACATGGTATTTAACTGCTTATAATGCTTAGTCTATTCACACTTACAGGGGATAAATGTCTCACATGCATAGTGGCATTTCAAATCCTCCACAGGCAAAGTGTGATTGGCGTCGGATTATTTGTGTTTGGGAAATATTATGTAGTGTGAATGGCGTCATGGGGATAGAGTGGTCGAGCTAACCACAGCAAACAACAAGGACACATTACAGTAGCAGATAGTTTATTAAACAAACAATTTGCTTAAATTGGAGATAGTTGTTAGGTAAGGGAAATCAACAGTGAAGGAAAACTATTCCTCAATATTGTTTTCCATTGCTGTGTTAGATTAATTCATTTTTACCTGATTCAAATTTGATCTGCTGGTGTCAACCTATTTATGATTATCCACATAATGCAAGGTCTCTGCATACCTAACTCTTTAACAGAAATGTGCGTGACACATACAGTGAGTGACATACAGAAAAAGACTGAGAACTTTCTGCTTTAAGAAACGTTGCAAGCAACACATTCAGTGCTAAATGCTGTTCCACAAGTGAGCCAACAGGGCCAGCAGGGCCCTCGGTGAAGATACTGTTACGAAAGCCCAAGCTGGACACGTTCTCATGAGAACGATCATACAAAGGTGAAGTGTCCTTGCTTTTGAAAACTGATACTCTTCTTCTTTAGGTTTCCCTTACGTTTACAGTGGTTGGGATTGACACGTCTTTGGCTCAAGCCCTTGTGAAGAGGGCAGCGTCTGGGTAGAACGAGGGGAGGGGAGCGACAATGGAGCCAATAAGGCAAACTCAAGCGCAGTTGGTGGGCTGACAGAGAAATCAGTGCCTCAAATTGTACACACTGGCTTCTTCTAAAAAAACTCCCTTTAAAGGCCCACAGGAAGAGAATTCTTTCCCTGTGACATTGGCCATCCTCCCCAAGCCCTGGATCATCTTTATAGAGCTCATTAAAATGTCATATAACGATGGTGTTTCATCAAATCATATGACAACACTGTAATGGGTCCTATTCCTCCTCAAAACCCCATCAGTGTATGGCTATGGAGAACAGAGTGAGTATGTATGAGCTGAGCTATTTTTACCATGTGGATTCGAGAAAGGATGGACAGGAGAGGCTGTAAATTATGAGCGATGACAGCAGGGTATGTCAAGAGGAACTTTCTGGCACTAACGGATGAATGGAACATGGTGTTCGCTCTGAAGGAATATATGCAATGCTGAGGATAATAATGATCTGCTGCTAGTTTAGGGTAACCCACTCACCAGTTCTAGGACACAAACACAACCAGAACAGAACCGTAAACAAGGCCGGTTCTAGGGGGTTCAGGGTTGGGCATTGCCCACCCAAAATGTCATGTTGCAGTAACCAAGCTTGAAACAGACAAAAAAATGTCTGACTGCCCACAAGGATTTATCATCTTAGAGCCGGCCCTGACTGTAAATTATGTAATGTGACACAACGAGCGGCACATAAACTTTCAAACGTACTATCACGTCACCATCTTCACTCTCTCTCTCTCTCTACCTTTCAGTACCCCGGTTTTCACATTTGCTGTGTTATTGAGTGTTGAGAGAGGTCTTAGAGCATAGTATTTTGCCTTTATTGAGTATAAGGCCTTTGATACTTTGAGCTATCTAACAACCCATATGGTGATTCTTCACGAAACCAGGACTAAAAAGGACCACGATTGAATCCATAGAATGGTCCTTAGGAGGAAGGATTGCTGACCTATACTTGACATTTGTATCTAAAATCATAATTAGGAAATATTTCATTGAAGTTAGAATATTTCTGACATTCTGGCATTACCCAGGCCTCCTTCAAGACTTCATAATGTTTCCTATGTACTGTATGTGCTACAAAGTAAGTATTGGTGTCATATGAAGCTTGCTCTGTAACATGAGTAGTATGTCGATTTCACTAACAATTTTCTTCCATTCATTTCTGAATGTGGACAAATCTAAATAGGAATCCCCCATAGGCCTACCGTTGATGTGTCATTGGAGAGCACACAAAGAATCAACTGTTTAATCAACTGCTTTTATCTCAGTTGTTTGACTGGCTTTACAATAGTTTTTCTATGATCACTGTAACATTGAAGGTCAACTTCTACGTCCAGACAACCACTACAGTACACAGCACAGTCATGATCTCCTAGAAGACATCGTCCAGACAGACCGATGTCTAGGGAAACAAGGTGCTGTGTGCTCTGATAGCGGTGACCGAGATCCAACTCAAGGCCAGAGGATGTGTACAGCGCTGGCTGATAAAACAGGGAGGCTTAGCTTACCCATCCTCACCAAAGATGAGTGACGAATGGCTAAGATGTTCTATAACGCCATATGGATTTCAGCTGTTCATCAGAGGGTACATTTCCTTAGATGTTGCTTGTTATTGAGCTAAAATAAGACTCGAACCAATGATGTCAGTCATTATGGTCAATGTTTAATAGTCTTTGATGGACCACTTTGAATTTGGTGGGCATTAGATATCCAATACTTTTTTTGGATTGGCATTAGATATCAATAGAATAAATCAGAGTCTAAAAACCTGTTGTTAGCATGTCAAACCTTATGATAATGTCCTGAAGAGTGGCTCTTCTGGGTTTACAGTTTTTTTCTATAATATATGCAGAACTTTAGCTGCTTAACTTAGGAAATTAATACGAATTGATGCAAATTATGGAAATTATCAAACTGTGGACAGGTAGTATTTATAGTATTTCAGGAGAAGTATAAACTTTCATATCCATTTTCTATTTAAAAGACATGTCATGTCTTGGGAACACTTTGCATAGTTTCACAGTGGGGCGCTTGGAATGCTCGTATGGCTTGCCCATATGGTCCCTAATGTACATGGAACGAAAATATAAATGCAACATGCAACAATTTCAAAGATGATTAGGCCCTAATCTAATGATTTCACATGTCTGGGAAAACAGATATGAATCTGTTGGTCACAGATACCTTAAAAAAAAGTAGAGGCATAGATCAGAAAACCAGTCACTCCTCTTTCACAGAGTTCACATAGAGTTGATCAGGTTGTTGATTGTGGCCACTGGAATGGTGTCCCACTCCTCTTCAATGGCTGTGCGAAGTTGTTGGATATTGGTGGGAACTGGAACACGTTTTCATACGTGTTGATCCAGAGCATGCAGAACATGCTCAATGGGTGACATGTCTGGGAAAGTTTCAGCTTCCAGGAATTGTGTACATATCCTTGCGATATGAGACCATACATTATCATGCTGAAACATTAGGCGATGGCGGTGGGTGAATGGCACGACAATGTGCATCAGAATCTCATCACGGTATCGATAAAATGCAATTGTGTTCGTTGTCCATAGCTTATGCCTGCCCATACCATAACCCATAGCATGGCCTTTTATTGTCCCCAGCACAAGGTGCACCTGTGTAATGATCATGCTGTTTAATCAGCTTTTTGATATGCCACGGCTGTCAGGTGGATGGATTAACTTGGCAAAGGAGAAATGCTCATGAACAGGAATGTAAACAAATTTGTGCACAACATTTGAGAGAAATAAGCTTTTTGTTCGTATGGAACATTTCTGGGATTGTTTACTTCAGCTCATGAAACATGGGACCAGCACTTTACATGTTGCGTTTATATTTTTGTTCAGTATTGAAATTGCATATGGTGCACGCAGCCCAATCTAAACACTAGAGGCCAGTATACCTTTCCTTGCTTAATCAAATCATGGGGGTAATAAACTGGTAATGCTATAGAAGTGTTGTGTACGGATAATACCAACTTTGTTACAAAAAGTGTGTACCATTATCCAACATGGGCAACTTGGGATGTAGTTGTTTTGTAAGTGTCTTCATGTGTGTACACCAAAATAAACATTGTGTACTGTGAGGGACCACCTGTCAGAGAGCTCTGTTCAAAGTGGGTGCTGATAGCAATATCTGTGGAATAATGTTTGCAGGACTACAGCGATTATATTGTTAACAACACAGATTTTACAAGCCATCACAATTTGTATTTCTGTCATCATAAGAGAGTTTCAATTTAACATTTGATGAAGTCATAATCAATCTGACTGGCTCATTACCCAGCTGATAAAAGTTGTACAGATTGTAAAACTATCCGTAAAAGGCATTTTGCTCTGATAAAAGAGACAAGGCAAATGACTGTGTTAATACAATTAGGTTTAGTGAAAATACAGTTGACTGAGCCTAGTGAGGATGAGTGATTCCACGGTTGGGAATTGACTTCCCTGCAGAGTAGTGGACTATACAGAGACATGCCTGATCTTGCTGGGGTCGGCTGGGTTGGGTATACAGCTCCCCCACCACCTCCTGCATTAACCCCCTTTTACACTCGTCCCGAAGACAACGGATACCCCACAACACCCCCCTTCTTCTTTTGAACCATTCAACTATCCAACCAAAGATAGCGCCCTAAATCCAACGTGCTGTTGACCTGCTGCTGAGGGGACGGAGATCATTATTCACACACCTAAAATACTCTCTCCGCTATGCTAAGCCACATCCATGTGTTGACGGTCTTCAGAGACCAATCCCAACTGCCTGTTGGACCTGTAGCAGGGTGCTCAGCAGACAAACTCCGACAGACGGGAATCCTTGGGCAGAACAGAATGGGTTGAATGATGTCAGGTTGGGATTACCACTGTGAATTTAACGGGGATGCAAAGGGCACTGTGAAGTTCATGGGCTAAAGAGTTGGCCGTAAGGCAGGTGGGTGACAGTGAGGATTAAGGTGGCAAAGGGAACCAGCGGAGAGAGCCAAGGCTCCACAGGCCACAAGGGGTCAGGCTGAAGGACAGGACACATGGCTTGATTTCATCCCCCACCCCCAAAAAAACCCTAATAGAAGCACCCTGTGTTTAGACTTTCTCTCTCCTCTGTTGTTGTCTAGTCAAAGTGCTATGATCCCTACAGGCAAAACAGTCTGGATACAACTCTACTGTACATAAAACACTTCCTATACTGTAAATAGAATCCATTCATCTTAATATAGCATATTCAATAACCAAATAACATTTTTTGAAGCATTATCTAGCTGTAAGCTTTTTTAAACATAAACGGTTAACACAACAGCAAATAATGCAATAGAGAGTTCATATTCCTTTCTACTGTATAGTGAAAGGTGCAGGGACGTAACCTTGCTAGCCATTGACTTGCAAATGCAGCAATAAATCAGAAATAACTTAATGAAAGCAAACAGATGGAAAATAAATGAGCCACTGCCTAACGCCAAATGAGCCAGAGAAAGACCGGCTCCAGAATGTGTCGATCTGAGGGAGAGTGGGAGGGAGCAAGAGAAAGAGAGGGTGTTTTGCGTGTTTGTATGTGTGTGTGTGTGTGTGTGTGTGTGTGTGTGTGTGTGTGTGTGTGTGTGTGTGTGTGTGTGTGTGTGTGTGTGTGTGTGTGTGTGTGTGTGTGTGTGTGTGTGTGTGTGTGTGTGTGTGTGTATGTGTGTGTGTGCTCGCGCGCAGGTGTTATAAGTGTATAGCCTATATGTGCTTGATGTATAGGCCTCCTGTACGTGTTGGTGGCGTCAGAATGGAGACGCCAGTTGGGTTGAGTAGTCCACCATGTTTCACCCTGACCCTCCTCCTGACGACACAGTCCAGGCTGGCAGGGAGATGAAACTGGCCGGAGATGGAACCAGAGAGGAGAGCAGCCAGCTGCTAGGACCAGATATAACTTTATTACACCACAGCCTTCAGAGTACGTACCAGGTACACTTTTTCTCACGTCAAGTGGACCAAGGAGGCCATATCTACAAAGGACCTTAGGTCCTTTTTTATGTCTCTGTTCAGTTTGGTCAGGGCGTGAGTTGGGGTGGGCATTCAAGGTTTTTGTTCTAGGTTTTGTATTTCTGCTTTTGGCCTGGTATGGTTCCCAATCAGAGGCAGCTGTCAATCGTTGTCTCTGATTGAGAACCATACTTAGGTAGCCTGTGGTCCCACTATGATTTGTGGGTAGTTGTTTTCTGTTTTGTGTATTCACCTGACAGAACTGTTTTGTTTCTTCCTTTCACTTTGTTATTTTGTTTTGTGTGTTCAGTCTAATAAATTAACATGGACACTTACCACGCTGCATATTGATCCGATCCTTCCTACTCCTCCTCAGAAGAGGAGGAGAATCGTCACAGAATCACCCACCAAAAAAGGACCAAGCAGCGTGGTAACCTGGAGCAGAGGGTTCTGGACTCCTGGACTTGGGAGGAGATTTTGGACGGTAATGGACCCTGGGCACATGCTGGGGAATATCGCCGCCCCAGGGAGGAGCTGGAGGCAGCCAAAGCGGAGCGGCGGCATTATGAGGAGTTAGCATGGCAGCGCAACAGGGACGGGAGGCAGCCCCAAAAATGTCTTGGGGGGGGCACACGGGGAGTGTGGCTAAGTCATGTAGGAGGCCTGAGCCAACTCCCCGTGCTTACCGTGGCGAGAGGTGGACCGGGCAGGCACCGTGTTATGCCGTGAGGCGCACGTGTCCCCGGCGCGCAGGCATAGCCCGGTGCGCTACATCGCAGCTCCTCGTATCGGCCGGGCTAGAGTGGGCATCGAGCCAGGAGTAATGAAGCCGGCTCAGCGCATCTGGTCTCCAGTGCGTCTCCTCGGCCCGGGTTATATGGCACCAGCCCTACGCACGGTGTCCCCTGTTCGCCAGCTACGGGGAGTATCCAGCCAGGACAGGTTGTGCTGGCTCGGTGCTCGAGACCTCCAGTGCGCCTCCACGGTCTGGTCCATCCGGTGCCCCCTCCACGCACCAGGCCTCCTGTGGCAGCCCCACGCACCAGGCTGTCTCTCCGTCTCCTCCCTCCAGGTGCTCCCTCCTGTCCAGCGCTTCTAGAGTCTCCCTCCTGTCCAGCGCTTCCAGAGACTCCCTCCTGTCCGGAACTACCAGAGCCTCCCTCCTGTCTGGAGCTGCCAGAGCCGCCCGTCAGTCAGGAGCTGCCAGAGCCGCCCTTCACTCCGGCGCTGCCAGAGCCGCCCTTCACGCCGGCGCTGCCGGAGTCTCCCGCCTGTCCGGCTATTCGGGCCCGCTGCAAGGGTCCCCAGTCCGAGGTCAGCTGCGAGGGTCGCCGCTCCAAAGGCGCCACTTATGTGGGCCAAGACTATGGTGGAGTGGGGTCAGAGCCGCCACCGCGGACAGATACCTACCCAGACCCTGCCCTATGGGGTTAGGTTTTGCGGCCTGAGTCCGCACCTCTGGGGGGGGGGGGGGGGGGGGGGGGTACTGTCACATCCTGACCTTTTATGTCTCTGTTTTAGTTTGGTCAGGGCATGAGTTGGGGTGGGCATTCGAGGTTTTTGTTCTAGGTTTTGTATTTCTGCTTTTGGCCTGGTATGGTTCCCAATCAGAGACAGCTGTCTATTGTTGTCTCTGATTGAGAACCATACTCAGGTAGCCTGTGTTCCCACTATGATTTGTGGGTAGTAGTTTTCTGTCTAATAAATTAACATGGACACTTACCACGCTGCATATTGATCCGATCCTTCCTACTCCTCCTCAGACGACGAAGAGATTCGTTACAGTATGAGCCTACAATGAACGAGAAGGCTGCACAGTGTAGCCTATGGGGTAACATACTGTATAATTAAAGTGAGGAAGCAGATTGAAATGAAGCTATTCTTTGCCAAATTACGTCTGATATTCGAAGGAAGACAATTACATTGAAAATAGACTTGAGATAACAGGGGGATCCAACGAAAAGATAATCTGCTGTGATAGTGTCATAGAAACCTGGTACAGGACATTACACTAAATAAGTGGTGTGCTCTTATCCGTGAAGTGTGTTCTTACGCCTTCTAAATCTAAGGGCATAATTTAGCCATCAAGTCTTCAGACGTTTGAAAAAAGAAAACATATTCAGCGTAGGAGACTATCTAACAGAATGGTAGTTTATGAAACAGATTAAAAAGTGTACCTTTGCCCCAGTGTTCTATCGGTTACAGACACAGATGCAAAAGGATTTGTTGTGTTAAGATTAAACATTATAGTCTGACAATTATTATTAGTTTTCTTTGCTACAGTGGGCAGCCAATTTGTGGTCATGCATCAAATGGATGACCCGAACATTTCAACAAAACATGAGTACTTTATATGTAGACATCAAGATGTGCTCCGATTACAGTTTGTCCTGTGAAATGTGCGAATGAAATTTGTCTTTATCCTCCTTACACTAAAAGGACATTGAATACAGTCATCAAGTACTGTATATGCAGGCAATAGAATATAATGGTTACATGAGTTGCATAGACGTTTTAGGGGCCCTAAGCAAGATTTGGTTGGGGGCCCCTCCACCTTGTGGGCAAAATGTTTTAGTGGCCCTGCTATTGGGAGCAGAGAGAAAAATGTACAGCTTTTAAGTAAATGTTCTACAAATCTACACATTTTGCCATGGGGCGTAGAGAAAATGTTGCTGTTTTAAAGCACATTTTCTGCGATTCAAAAAAACAAAAATTGGGAATTGGGGGGGGTGAGAGAAAAGCGTGCACATTTCTTGCAGTTCTACACATTTTACCATTGGATGGAGAGAAGATTTTTCAGTTTTAAGGCTAATTCCCTGCAGTTCTATACATTTTGCAATTACTTATGCCATCTTCATATGATATCAATTAATGGGTGCCCCTGGAGGTCAGGGCCACTTGGCATGTGCCTTGAGTGCCCAGTAAGTAATTTAGCCATGAGGTAAGTTAGTCTAGCCAGCTTTCTAAAACTTGTAACAATTACAAGGTTTAAATAGCTGGCTAGCTAACTTAGCTATCAATTGAGTGACTGAATGGCAGTGATTGACAAAACATGAGAAAAACTGCCGATCTATTCTGGCCAACTGCTTATGTTGGTTATGCATAGAAACGGCCCTGATGAGCTGTAAAATTCAAACATGTAATAGACTGTAGAGCCAAGTTGTCCCTATAAAGCTTCATTCACGCCTCACAATAAAATAATGTTGTCCAGCTAAAGTATGAAGCCTAATATTTAACATCATTTTGAGCCATGTAATAGTCGTAGCCCAGTTAGCGTTTTAGGATGCTAGCGTTCAGATAGTCCCTCTGCCCTCATTGCCTTCCGGTGTGTAGGTTGTCATCTGAAAAGTTACGGTCTGAAAGGTTACACCATCTCCTGGGCTACTCCCTTTTTGCTGTGAAACACGTCTTGGTGGCCATGTCAATGGCGATGGTAGGCTATAGCTATATATATTTGGGGGCAGTAATGGTGAGTGGACATTCCCCTTTCTCTTTATATTGGATATTTTTCCAGCTCATGTGGAAAGTTTGGATGTGTGTAAAACCCCCCATAGTCTACGCTGTCTTAGGCCCAATATGATATGCCCACAGGGAGCAATTATGGTGCCTGCAACTGTATTTACACATAGCCTATTTAAAACAAGTTTATTTTATTCAATTTAGGCCTTATCAATAGTGAATTTAATCTTGCTTATTGACAATGTTTGGCTTGTCTATGGCTCATACATAATTCATTTTACAGTAGGCCTATATCAGTGCAAAGGCTATGTTAACAATATATTGAAGCCATGTAATTAGAGTTCAAAAACAAGTTCAACATATTTAACAAATATGGGATAGGCCTACATTTTGTTATTTTGGTACCGTAGGCTATTTAACAAACTAGGCTATAACAGACTAACATTTGAATTGGAGTTGATGATAATGTGATACATAAAAGACCATAAATACACAACTTGAAGCAACCACACTGGCCATTCTGATTGGCCAGTGAGGGGTCAACACACCTTCAAATTGTTTTTTCATCGAAACCCAGCACTTTCGTGCTACCACCAGCTACTGCGCCCATAATTCTGGTTGTGACAATAGTAGACCCACAAACCTATAGCACTACTGCCAGTGCAAAGAATTTGGTTTGTTAAAATAGACCCCTAAAAAGACAGGTGTCAAATCATAAAGGATGTCCACTCCTAAATCTAACCTACAACCTGCGTCTGAGATCTTGTAGGAATTTGTGGCTTGTGGCTGTAAACGTCAAATGACTGCTTACTGCTTCAGAAATTGCTGAAAGACGTCCTGTATGTTTAGTATTGGATGACTATAAAATAGGGGTTAAACATTCAGTTCCTCAGGTCAAAATGTCAACTGATGACAAGGTGACCAGATGGTAATTTCTTGTTTTGGCTCCAGCAGCTATATTTAGGTGGGAGATTGAAACCTAGTATGTCATAAAACAAATCTGAGGACGAATGCCGTGGCATTATGGGAGCCTTGGCTTCATTAAGTTTCACTGGCTCTCTGACAGGTCCAATATCAGCGAATATCAACACCCCAGATAACCCTACTAATATTTCAGAAGCAAGAAAGTAATTTGTCCCTTTAAAGCATTGTTTCCCTAGGTGACTAGTCCGTTGTTGAAAATAACTCAAGGAGGAGGAAGACGGTAAACTTGACCTTGAACTTCAGAGGGAAATTAGAAACCACCTCCAGGCTGTGGAGACAAATCTTTCCTCACAGAAGCACGAGCCAGGGCTATTGGACCTATTAGTCCACAGTTGCAAAGAAGCGCTATCACATTGCTAATCTGCAGAGCCACAACAGAGCGACATCTTTGTCCAGTTAAGGTGCATGAATTAGAGGTAACCTAAATCCTAGCTAATTAGCACATCACAGGGTAAACCAGGACTCAAATGGCTCGTTCGCAGTGGGATAGGATGGTGAGACCGAAGGCATCTTTCATCAAACAGATTCCTCTCAGAACGACACAGAGGGATAACTATGGCTCTGTGAATAAGTTGCTATTAATAAGAAACAATTTGACCCTGGAGTTGAATTACCCCCGCACTGGTGTTCAGCGTCGGTGACACACAAGTACTGCCTTTTGGCTTTTACACTAAAGCTACCTAAATCCCTCTGTGGCACAAGAACAACAGTCATGTATTCAAATGACTCACTACTCAGTCAAAGCTAAAATTACCACGCTACCAGTGCTATGCTCTAATCATGAAAAGATACATACCTAGAAGGTATCAAACCAATTTTTCACCTTCTCATATGGTTTTTGCAGTAGCAGCTTCAAGCAAAATACCAAAATTAATGTGAATTTAAAATTGAATTGCTGAGATAATTAAAATCTCAAAACATGTCTGCTGTCAAGGCTAGATGCCATTTATGTCTTTCTAATATGAAATGAAGATACAGTGCCTTGCGAAAGTATTCGGCCACCTTGAACTTTGCAACCTTTTGCCACATTTCAGGCTTCTAACATAAAGATATAAAACTGTATTTTTTTGTGAAGAATCAACAACAAGTGGGACACAATCATGAAGTGGAACGACATTTATTGGATATTTCAAACTTTTTTAACAAATCAAAACTGAAAAATTGGGCGTGCAAAATTATTCAGCCCCTTTACTTTCAGTGCAGCAAACTCTCTCCAGAAGTTCAGTGAGGATCTCTGAATGATCCAATGTTGAGCTAAATGACTAATGATGATAAATACAATCCACCTGTGTGTAATCAAGTCTCCGTATAAATGCACCTGCACTGTGATAGTCTCAGAGGTCCGTTAAAAGCGCAGAGAGCATCATGAAGAACAAGGAACACACCAGGCAGGTCCGAGATACTGTTGTGAAGAAGTTTAAAGCCGGATTTGGATACAAAAAGATTTCCCAAGCTTTAAACATCCCAAGGAGCACTGTGCAAGCGATAATATTGAAATGGAAGGAGTATCAGACCACTGCAAATCTACCAAGACCTGGCCGTCCCTCTAAACTTTCAGCTCATACAAGGAGAAGACTGATCAGAGATGCAGCCAAGAGGCCCATGATCACTCTGGATGAACTGCAGAGATCTACAGCTGAGGTGGGAGACTCTGTCCATAGGACAACAATCAGTCGTATATTGCACAAATCTGGCCTTTATGGAAGAGTGGCAAGAAGAAAGCCATTTCTTAAAGATATCCATAAAAAGTGTTGTTTAAAGTTTGCCACAAGCCACCTGGGAGACACACCAAACATGTGGAAGAAGGTGCTCTGGTCAGATGAAACCAAAATTTAACTTTTTGGCAACAATGCAAAACGTTATGTTTGGCGTAAAAGCAACACAGCTCATCACACTGAACACACCATCCCCACTGTCAAACATGGTGGTGGCAGCATCATGGTTTGGGCCTGCTTTTCTTCAGCAGGGACAGGGAAGATGGTTACAATTGATGGGAAGATGGATGGAGCCAAATACAGGACCATTCTGGAAGAAAACCTGATGGAGTCTGCAAAAGACCTGAGACTGGGACGGAGATTTGTCTTCCAACAAGACAATGATCCAAAACATAAAGCAAAATCTACAATGGAATGGTTCAAAAATAAACATATCCAGGTGTTAGAATGGCCAAGTCAAAGTCCAGACCTGAATCCAATCGAGAATCTGTGGAAAGAACTGAAAACTGCTGTTCACAAATGCTCTCCATCCAACCTCACTGAGCTCGAGCTGTTTTGCAAGGAGGAATGGGAAAAAATGTCAGTCTCTCGATGTGCAAAACTGATAGAGACATACCCCAAGCGACTTACAGCTGTAATCGCAGCAAAAGGTGGCGCTACAAAGTATTAACTTAAGGGGGCTGAATAATTTTGCACGCCCAATTTTTCAGTTTTTGATTTGTTAAAAAAGTTTGAAATATCCAATAAATGTCGTTCCACTTCATGATTGTGTCCCACTTGTTGTTGATTCTTCACAAAAAAATACAGTTTTATATCTTTATGTTTGAAGCCTGAAATGTGGCAAAAGGTCGCAAAGTTCAAGGGGGCTGAATACTTTCGCAAGGCACTGTATGTTGAAGATTCAGTGTTAAGTTCAAGGTGTTTTACTGACAGACACACACAAACTCACACACACGCACAACTGAATTACTTCTTCTTGAGGAGGAGTTGCTACCATTTTATTTAGCTCTCATCCCTACAGCCTAGCGAATTAAGCAAGGTGACTGCCTGTCACAACATAACTCAATTCTCTCCCTAATCCACACACATACATGGTCTATGAGTTATGACCTACACCTGTGGGACATGTAGTTCTTGGCATTTCTCTCTCTCTCTCCCCCACCCTCTCGCTCTGTTTCTCCCTGTCTCTGCTGAGTCACCTCTCTGCTGATATCTTTCTCTCTCTTGATCCCCACACAATATGTTCAACTGCTCCTAAACACTGTTTTAATATACTTGACTCATGCCGTATAACCTAGTACAACCTATTTGTCACTTTACAACACACAATATGGAAACAGATATAACCATCGAATATAACATTATCTGATAATGAAAGGGATAACGCCATAGAAATGACTGGGTGGAAAGGAGAAGTAAAGGGCATTTGTATAGCAATGCTTGCCATTGTCAGCTTGCTACTCAGGTGCATCTAAAAACTGAGCTCCTGGTGAAATGAGTTCACAGAAGCCTCCTTAATGCATGGGCCTGTAAAGACCCCAGACAAGATGACATACCTTTCTATACATATCCAGTACACCGAAGCGAGCAAAACGGAGATTCTGTATATAGTCCCAAGTGTAACTCCTAATAGCAACACACCATGATACTGCTGTTGTGCTATCGTATTGGGTTCCACCAAAAAGTTAATCAAGTAGAAGGTGTTACAATAAATATTTCCAAGTAGGCCTAATAGCCAACACCATACTGTATATATACTGCAATGTATGTATCTGCTCCTATAGGTAACAGAAAGGATGTTAAAGCCCAACTTTGCTGCATTGGACATATCTTGGTATTAGCTTGGAGGATCCTGTACCATCCTGCACTTGCCTGCCTGCACCACCATTACTCAGATGAAGCATTTGTAATGTGGCAGAAAGAAGGAAGAATTTTTGTATTTTAACTTCAACACACAATATTAATTAGGTAATCAACTCTAATTGACAAGATTTTCATTGAAACTACTAGGCTAGATATCAGTAAGGTAAATATATTTTTGCAAGACCCGTGGTGGTTGTTCATTGTGGAGACAGAAGGGGGAGAGGCAATTGGATGCCGAGTAATAAAACTGAACTCATACATGAATTAGAATCACAGCCTCTAAAAAAGTAGCACGCAAGACATTGTGAAATTCAAATCTATGATGGGATCCATGTTTGCACTGATACTAAAAATAATCATGTCTCTGACATAAAAAAAACAAGGTAACACTGTACAGTGTTAACAAAAAGGATATGCATGCAATATTATTGCATAAACCGAGAGCTTTGCATGTGTAAGTCAAGCCCTGACTTTCACCACTTCTCAATGAATGATTCGAGACCTGCGCCAAGTGAGGGATTTCAAAAGCACATTCAAGACATATCAAGGATGCATACTGTATCAAGGATGCATATCCTGCTTACCACTGGAGGAGTAGTTACCCAGCTCTTTCAGGGTTCCGTTCCAGGTAAAGTTACTGCATTTGCTGTAGTGGTGCATGGTTTGTGCTGTGTCTAACCCAGAAGGGGAATAAAGGATGCATGTACAAGGGGGGCTCGGTCAGCTCTCCTTCCTCTCACTACTGTCTGTCCTCTAAGTGTTTCTCAGGGGCAGCCCACCCGTTGAGCTCTGACTGGAGGAATGTGCCTGGCTGTGTTTTAAAACGCCCTTGTCCGTTAACTCTCCCATTGGACCTCTTGTGCGTCAAACAGTGACATGGATAAGTGAACTCTAGAGTGTAAATCACCCCAGCACTCCCTTGTCATCAAGATCAGCTTGTGGGTTCCAGGTTGTAGCACATTGCTACAGAGCCTCAGTTTGTGTGTGTGTGTGTGTGTGTGTGTGTGTGTGTGTGTGTGTGTGTGTGTGTGTGTGTGTGTGTGTGTGTGTGTGTGTGTGTGTGTGTGTGTGTGTGTGTGTGTGTGTGTGTGTGTGTGTGTGTGTGTGTGTGTGTGTGTGTGTGTGTGTGTGTGTGTGTGTGTGTGTGTGTGTGTGTGTGTGTGTGTGTGTGTGTGTGTGTGTTTGGTGAGATTTCTAATATTTCTAGTATGCAATGTGAGTAGACAGGCAACAAATGTTTCCTTTGAACTCAAGCTGTTTAGAATAGATTGTTGTAAATATTTGTACAATTTCCATCAATCATAATGTAAGCGTATTCAATCCAATGCATATGCAGTTTGTTGATTAGGTCTATCTATACCAGTGAATTGTGGCAGCTTGCAAATGATATAACCATGACAACAATCAAAACAAACGCGACACTAATGCACGAAACTATTTGTCCTGAACTTTCCATAACCAGCAGGGCGATGGAAGAAGACCATGGGCCTGTTCCATTCAGAATACATCTACACTATTCGAAAAAAGGATTCCAAAAGGGTTATTTGGCTGTCCCCATAGGAGAACCCTTTTGAATCTTTTTGGTTCCAGGTAGAAGTATTTTGGGTTCCATGTAGAACCCCCTGTGGAAAGGGTTCTACATTTTGGTTCCATATGCCCTGGAACCAAAAGGGTTCTACCCGGAACGCAAAACTATTCAATACTGTAGTTCTTCAAAGGGTTCTCCTATGGGGAGAGTCGAAATAACCCTTTTAGGTTGTAGATAGCATAGTTTTATTCTAAGAGTGTACGATTGAATCAGCCCTCAGTGTGAATGAAGTGAATTCTTAAAGCAGTGCTGCCTCAGTGACTAAACAGACACAGACATAGATCATAACTCACTGCCATACCACAAACCTTCATTACGGTCAGACTAGGTGCCAGGAAGCAGTGACAACAATGCTGGGAACGTAACGCAGAGCAAAAACAATACAGTCATTCAGTAAATGTAATGAGAATACCTTAACTGAGAGGTCTAAAGCAAGACAACATTGCAGCTCTAGCTACTTTAACTATAGGCAAAGTGTTACAAACAACTGCATGTCCTGAAGTCAGAGAGCTGAGCAGTATATCTTTACCGAGAGACCTCGGACCACAGATTTACGACTGGCCGGCTGTCTCTCAACCTGTTAATTAACACTTTACATCCTTAGAATGACTGGGCCTGACTGACATGGATGCCATGAAAGGAACCAAATCTCTCTCGCTATTTACATCATTCTCTCTCTCTCTCTCTCTCTCTCTCTCTCTCTCTCTCTCTCTCTCTCAATTTCAATCACATTCAATTTATTAGCCCACAATTCTCTGACCTGTATAATTGGAGAAGGTTTTCCTCATGAAGTAGTATCATACAGCAGGTCAGGCTGATGACCCATGATGTTACAGACCTCCGCTGTAGCAAACAAGGTTGAGTAGTCCTTTCAGATGGCGTACTGTATGCTAGGACGTAAGGCTGTCCTTAGCCCTGAAGGTTAATAAGCCTCCTGGGCCTAGTCAGGTGCCAGTAGGGAACCGCTAAACAGTTTAATCCCTGCTGCAGAGAGGCAGAGCAGAGCGATGGATGGATGCCCATGCGTAATTATGTCCTCCAGGATTTCCCTTTTACACCCAATGCTACTAGCCTTCCAGACAGATTAAACTTCCAGCTAGCCATGGATGTTTGGTTACACTGTGTGCCTCCTGCATTTGGCCTCATGGTGGAATGACTTTAATATTTTTCAGAATTTCATAATTAATAAACATTATTTTATTTTTTTCTGAAAATCTGGCATTTCTATTTAAACCGGTTTTGTTGTTTCAGTCTTCTGTGATGTATATAAATTGTAGTATTGGGATGCAAACTCAAAATATTATACGTTCAACTCTATATCTGACATGGTCTTCTTTTTGTAAGCCCACAACCATGTGTGTGAGGTGTAGACTTTTATTTCAAAGTAGATTTGTTTAAGACTACCAAGAAACACTCTGTGTGACGCTGATGTAGCCCACTTCAGTATAAGGTTAAATAGCCAAATACACTCATATTCTACAGTACTAAGCTGGCGAGATCAGGCCGGCTTGAGAGGCTAAATCCTCATACCAAGCACCAGCACTCTTCATATATAAATCAGAGGAGTGTGCAAGGTCGTGGGAAGGCTATACACAACTCTCATGTTGTACCACGAATTATCCAGCTTTAACTTTCATAAATCAGTAGCAGCATAACTACAGAAATAACAATCATCAACCTCCTATAGGGGAAATGCTTTATGGTTAAAAATACAACAGAGACCAGTTCCATCTGTTATACAAACTGTAAGCAGGAATAGCAGCAAATGAATGGTACATCGATGCAAAGACATTCAAACACCATTTGAAATCTTTGACAAGTTTTGTATCAAAGTAATACTTGTATTGCTGTGTCCTCATGGACAAACCACATCCTGACCGACAGACATACTATAACTTTGTATGTAAAGGACTTCACAAGCTATTTGCAATGGCTGAATGTGGGGAGACATAAATGGCTGGGTTTATTTCTCTGTCTAGAACTAAACTGGAGGCAATGGTGGAAAAAGTACTCAATTGTCATACTTGTGTAAAAGTAAAGAAAATGACTAAAGTGAAAGTGAAAGTCACCCAGTAAAATACTACATGAGTAAAAGTCTGAAAGTATTTGGTTTTAAATGTGCTTAAGTTTCAAAAGAAAATGACGAATAGCCAGGGGCACCCTCCAACACTCAGACATCATTTTCAAATGAAGCATTTGTGATTAGTGAGTCCGCCAGATCAGAGGCAGGAGGGATGACCAGGGATGTTCTCTTGAAAAGTGTGAGAATTGGACCATTTTCCTGTCTGAAATGTAATAACACTTTTGGGTGTCAGGGAAAATGTATGGAGTAAAAAGTACAGTAAAGTTCTTTATGAATGTAGTGAAGTAAAAGCAAGAGTTGGCAAAAATATAAATAGTAATGTACAGTAAAAACGACTTAAGTAGTACTTTAAAGTATTTTTACTTAACCCTTGAGTAGTCTTAATATTCTGTATACTCCCCTTGTCCTAAAGGTTAAAAAAAATGACCCGCCTTCACTAAACCCCTAAAGAAAAGCAGCTTAATTGAATTTTAAACCCCAAATCTATTTTGCATGAAGAAACAACCTGTCCTTAATAACAAACTTTGTGAATATCTGGGTTTTCCCTCTTCACAATGCAAAAAGATTGCATTTAATCAGTGGACACCACTCGTTTTTATTACAACACACCTGTCATAATTGTTTTCTTTACTAAAGTAGACGTTTATTATTAGTAGTATTAGTGCTAAAGGTACTACATACAATTTTTAGCAAGAGATAGCACTTGTATAGCCCAATAAATTAGCATAAATGTGCAGAAAGTAGTTTTGAATGCATTTTATTGAAGGGAAACAATAACAATCTTGAACTTTTTTGGCAACATAGAGATATATTCTTATATACTGTACAATGAGGAATTCAACTACAAAATACTAGTCTTCTCCCATTTTTTAAACCATTGCCCCCACCTACAAGGTGTATAAACAACAACAATAAATAAGAATAAAATAATAGATACAAAACAAAAACGTGAACATAAATCAATCAACACTAATTAGCACAATTAGGACAGTATGTAAGTGTGTGTGCCTGGACTTTGCAGATGTATTTCTCACATGTGCAGCACATAGTATTTATTTTACACTTCTTCTTTGGGGGCAGAATTGGCATCTCCTCCTCTTTCCTGCCCCAGCTGCAGCCTAAGGTGGATCAGGACAAGATTCAGCCCCCTGAACAGCTTTCACAAGCACTGAAGAGGCTGCTGTGCAGAGGAGGTGCTCCCCATTCTTTGAATGTGTGGGGTTACAAGTGCCTTTCCCAGCTCCAGGAACATCTTCCTCTTGTTCCACTTATCAGGCATCCAGGTAGGGTTGATCTTGCTCAATATCACGATGGCATTGTATAAGGACACATCAATGATGTTATGGAAGATGACCAGGGGCCAGCGGGCAGTCATCCTCCTGCAGCTGTAAGTTCCAATCACCTTGTCCAGGTTGTCCACGCCTCCTTTGTTGTGCTTCCTGTCCTCAAGATCATTGATCTCAGCCGTTTTGTGCAGTGTGCTCAGGAGGACCACATAAGAAACTAGAGTGGTGGTGGGGTGAAGGCAAACTTTGATGAGAAGGCCTCTCTCCCCCTTGTTGTGAGGAGTGCAGGGGGGAGCTCAGGCTTGTTCTTTCTAACTGTGCCAACCATGGGGATCTTCCTCTTCAGGAGATGCTGACTGAGTTTAATCAGTAGCACACATAATCTCAATTTCTCATTGTGTGCGTGTGTATGTGTGTGTCTTTGTAGTTTTTGTGGTGTGTAAATGATTTTATAACTCCTGGGTCAAAAATGACCCTAAGACAATCTTTGTACTCTGGTGGTGTATAGCTTTCATGGAAATCTGAACAAAGGCAATGTTTTACTTTTTCTAATGTTGGGAACACTCTAGGAAAAGTCATGAAATTTGAAGTTGAAAAAATATAATTTAAGGGGTTTTCTCTGCTGTTAAACATAGTGGTGTGTCATTTATTTTTTACCCTTAAGACAACACACGGTTTATGTACATTACACCAGTGACTAGAGGTAATGCCACAGTTGCTCATCAATAAGTTAACTGGTGAGGATAACAATGTTGTTAATTCACATTTTGAGGCCTGTTTGTATTCTGTGTTACAACACATTCCCCATAGCACAGAAAGGATACTGAGATCCTTGAGAGGGCATACTTGTCAACCCTTGAGCTTAGCGAAAGATAACCTTGGTATGCCATGAATGCATGATCTGCTGGATTAAAGGATTTCAACCGCTCTCAGTGCTTTTGTTTGGGAAAGCTTTCTGAAATAAAAGCCACATCTTCCTTTACTAATTTTATAAATCCAAAGTCCAATTAAGTCCAATGTGTTAGAACAACATTTCTGTTGCTGATAATGAAGTGAAAATTACAGTGTGTGCTAGGATGGGCAGGACAGCCCATCTGATCTCAAGTCCATTCCTGCCTACTGTCCCTTTGCACTGGAGACAGTAAGAAAAACTCATCTGTTTTCATTTGGGAAGATGTATTCCTTTTTAGCTCCTAGTTGACAAATGGCCTCAACAGCACTTCTCTTTCAAACCGTTATGGGACGTTTTATTATTTCAAGTTACCATTAGCAGAATTGGTAGCCTCGCAATTACCAGACTGATAACAGAATGTAAGCTCGCGAGACGTCCGGATGGTTGTACGAGGTTATAGAATTGGGGCCATCTTTTTCCCCATTAGCCACCCAGAATGGTCTATGTACCTTCAGTTTCATTACCCTTGTAACCGGAGCTTGTGATGGTCGGGGTAATGGCTCTGCTCTGTTTTTTCCATGGAAGAGAGAGGAGATTTATGGAGGGGTGGAGGGGTTCAGGCAGCCCTGTATTCTGACGTTCAGAGCTGCTCATCACCCGGGATTGTAACGTGAGCAATCGGCCCAACACAGGACTTGGCATGCTCAGGATGGCTGAAATAGCATTTTCCATAAGGCATGAAGAGAGGGCCATGAAATCCAACCACTCTCTAGGCGCTGGGCCAAATGCTCCTCTGGCGCACTGCACCCTTCCCTCCCCCCCTGCAATCTTCCCCCACACCACCCCTCTACACCGACAACTATTTCACACACACACACACACATATACTCCACCTCACACAAACTTTGGAACATGTGCAGCGAGGACTGAAAACACACAGAGCCACTGAAATGACACCCTCTCTCAGGCCACTTTATCAAGAGTATCGTAGGTGCACACCTGTTCCTAGAGGAATCTGATATACCAGAAGCATTGGTTATGCCATTTGATATAATTTGATAACATTTAAACAGGAATTGCATTCTTTCTTTTTTTTTTAAAGCGTGAACTCTAAACTCAATTTTCTTTTAAATAATGCATGATTTGAGAGCAATGTAATGGTATACACAAGATTCTACAGTATAAGCACTCAGGATTCAAATGGGTTAAATAGAAGGATTAAAATAGATGTCATATCAGTTGCAATATTTAGAAATGGTTTCATTCACATGAGCTGAATCGGTTAGTTGGCCATTGTTTTCCAATCGAAATCACATGTACCATTCGATCTATTCAAGGGATGGGCAACTGACGGCCCTTTGTTGAAATTTGGTTGTGCATCAGTTTCTCTCTTGTCCGTGACTGTCAGTTGCTCAATTAGCCCATGTCAGCTAACATTCTTTAGATTGGTAAGTTAGTCTAGCCAGCTATCTAAACTAGTAGTAATAATGGTCGAATTACCGACCATGAGCACCATTGATTTTGTTAGTCACGCTCAAGAAGATATCATATTAAAAACTGCAATAATTTCTCTCCACCCTATGGCAAAATATGTAGAAATGCATGAAGTTAGTTCAACATTTTCTAAATCTTCTCTCCACCCTATGGCATAATTTCACTTGGGCCCCCTAAAGGCTAGAGCCAGATCTGACTGCATGTGTGGGTAGGGATGTGGGTACGCAGGCCCCTGAGCCACTGCAGCCCCTCATGATGAGTTAGGATTTTTTGTGACCCCCACCCCCATCAAAGTTGCCCATCCCTGTGCTAGACCATAAGGTATGAAATAATAGACCATATTAAAGTGATACTCATTTATTGGGATATTGGAGACACATTCTTTAAATGAACACTGACCAAGCAATTAGAATAGTTCATGAAGATTTAATTTTAGCTTTTCTGTCATCAAGTGTTTTACAGGTATTATTTACTCTGATTCTGCAGCTATAGAGCGTTGAGAGGGTATCAAAGTCACAGATGTGCATGAATAGCATGGCTTGGCTGGCATATCACAACTCTTGGCTCAAGTCAGAAACACCCACCACGTATTGGATTTGCACTACACTAAACACAGCAGAAGGGAAACTAATGCTGTATATACTGTATCTCCTGCTGAATACAAAAGAGTTGATTCTCATTTCAGCAACCCACCATCTCAGATTGTTCTGAAGTTTCTGTTGCTAGAAAGAGATTCCCCGTGAATCTAGTGGTGGTTATTTTCCCCTGTTCAAAGAAATTAATAATTGAAGTCACTTGCATTATTTACTATAAAGTAGTGTGAAAGTGCCATGTTTCCTGCTAAATTGCTACACTTTTCTACATCGCTACACAGCTGGTGCACAAAATCTAAAATGAATGAAGTCTCGATGTTTTACTCGCCTGAGGTGAATTATCTCATGATAAATTGTAGACCACATTATTAACCAAGAGAGTTGTCATCGATATTTTTCGTTGCTGTCTATTTAACACCACAAACCCATGCTGGCACTAAGACCGCCCTCAACGAGCTGTATAAGGCCATGACAAAGAAAATGCTCATCCAAAGGTGGCGCTCCTAGTGGCCGTGGACTTTAATGCTGGGAAACTTAAATCCGTTTTACCTCATTTCTACCAGCATGTTAAATGTGCAACCAGAGGGGAAAAAACTCTAGAACACCATTACTCCACACACAGAGACGCGAACAAAGCTCTCCCTCACCCTCCATTTGGCAAATCTGACCATAACTTTATCCTCCTTATTCCTGCTTACAAGCAAATACTAAAGCGGACGTAGAGGACGTAGATGCTAAGCTACAGGGCTGTTTTGCTAACACAGACTGGAATATGTTCCGGGATTTTTCCGATGGCATTGAGGAGTACACCACATCAGTCACTGGCTTCATCAGTAAGTGCATCGATGACGTCGTCCCCACAGTGACTGTACATACATACCCAACCAGAAGCCATGGATTACAGGCATTATCCGCACTGATCTAAAGGGTACAGCTTCCGCTTTCAAGGAGGGGACCCTAACCCGGATGCTTATAAGAAATCCCGCTATGCCCTCTGAGGGTACGACAATGCCTATCCCCCCTTAGGAGATTGAAAAGATTTGGCATAGGTCCTCAGATCCTCAAACAATTCTACAGCTGCACCATCAAGAGCACTGGTTGCATCCCTGTCTGGTATGGCAACTGCTCTGACTCCGACTGCAAGGCACTACAGAGGGTAATGCATACAGTCCAGTACATCACTGGGGCAAAGCTTCCTGCCATCCAGGACCTCTATACCAGGTGATGTCAGAGGAAGACCATAGAAATTGCCAAAGACTCCAGCCACGCTATTCATAGACTGCTCTCTCTGCTACCGCACAACAAGCGGTACCGTAGTGCCAAGTCTAGGTTCAGAAGGCTTATTAACAGCATCTACCCCCATGACATAAGACTCCTGAACAGCTAACCAAATCGCTACCTGGACTATTTGCGTTGACCCCCCCCCCCCCCCCCCCCCCCCACCCCCCATTTTTACACTGCTACTACTCTGTTCAGTATCTATGCATTGTCACTTTACCTCTACCTACATGTACATACATACCTCAATTACCTCAACTAATCGGTGCCAACACCCAATGACTCTGTACCGGTACCCCCTGTATATAGCCTCAATGGCTAGAAGACCGGTGACGCTGACCGCCGAACACCGCCCGAACAAGGAGAGGAAACGACTTCGGTGGAAGTCGTGACATAAGCATTGATTTTTTAATCCACTTTTGTAACATTGACACAGGGAGTCAGAAAGCAGGTGCAGTTAGTGAGCTTAAAAACAATGAACATGGAATGATACAAAAGAAGAGAAGTGTCTGACATGAAACACAAACAATACTGCCTAACTACTACTAACAGAATAGTGCTATAAGAAGGCTAAGTAATCAAATCAAAATCAAATCAAATTTTATTTGTCACATACACATGGTTAGCAGATGTTAATGCGAGTGTAGCTAAATGCTTGTGCTTCTAGTTCCGACAATGCAGTAATAACCAACGAGTAATCTAGCTAACAATTCCAAAACTACTACCTTATACACACAAGTGTAAAGGGATAAAGAATATGTACATAAAGATATATGAATGAGTGATGGTACAGAGCGGCATAGGCAAGATGCAGTAGATGGTATTGAGTACAGTACATACATATGAGATGAGTATGTAAACAAAGTGGCATAGTTTAAAGTGGCTAGTGATACATGTATTACATAAAGATGCAGTAGATGATATAGAGTACAGTATATACGTATACATATGAGATAAATAATGTAGGGTATGTAAACATTATAATCAAGGAGTAATGAGGGCCACGTGTGACTGACGGGATGCAGGTGTGCGTAATGGTGGTTGCCAGGACCAATGGTTAGTAGACCAGCGACGTCGAACGCCAGAGGGGAAGAGAACGCCACAGGGGAAGAGCGGGACTAGACGTGACAAAAGTCTCTTGTGTTTATTAAATAAATCACAACATTAAATTTGCAACTTGCGGTAGAAAATCAATAGATTTGGCTTATGATGAAAATACATTGTGTGGTCATCCTTGCAATTCAAGCCAGTCCTTCATTAAAGTAATTCAGTTTGTCCTAGTCTTACACTAAATCTGTGTCCACGAAATATCCCCCTTGTGTGTGGTGTATTCCCTTAAAAAAGGGTCTAGATTAGTTACTGTTAGACCATTCTTGGTGAACAAGCAAACCATTAGGCTACAGTAGTTCTAATGGTTGCAATGTTATTGTCTCTAATGGTCTTCAATGGTAAAAGTCCCAAACACACACTGTATAGTGTTTTGCAATGGTAATGACATTGGGTTCTATTAGGGTTGTCATAATATTTTGGTCCCAAGTCCATTTCTCCATCAACGTTTTGGGCTTGTGGGAAAAGTCTTCATGTGAGAATTGTACCATGTGGATAGCCCTCTCAGAGAGCTGCCACTTGTTGGACTATTCAAGGAGAGTTGGGTTGAAGCATTAGGTTGCTAAGAGAAGGACACATTTACTTGCTTTCATAGAGGATTGGCTTGAATTGTGAGGATGACCAGACAATAACTTTCATACTACTTTTCAGTGACTAATTTCTCTGAACAGAGGAAAAAACATTCCAGATTCACAGGGAATACATTACATAGTATGGAGAAGCAATACTACAAGCCACAACTTCATACTACTTATAGGCACTACTTCATACTTCTTCTCAAATATAAACAATTGATACTGTTTTTTTTCACCCACCATGTCTTACTCATTGGTAGGAAGAAGTTTGGTCCAAATCCAAAGGGGGAAAGTGACCCTTGTTATACAACCATTAAAGGAAAGGATGTACTTAGAAAAAGGTCAAAGGTGTGCAATGCGCCTGGACACATTTTCAGTGGTCATCTATGATGATTCTTCACATTTTCAGAGTAACTCTGTCTCAATGCCTCATATCTTTCACCCCAAACTTTCTCTACTTTTCTTAAGGGACAGAGCAACATAAACAACACCGGTTGGCAGGATACAGAGCAACATAAACAACACCAGATGGCAGGATACAGAGCAACATAAACAACACCAGATGGCAGGATACAGAGCAACATAAACAACACCAGATGGCAGGATACAGAGCAACATAAACAATACCAGATGGCAGGATACAGAGCAACATAAACAACGCCAGATGGCAGGATGCAGAGCAACATAAACACCACCAGATGGCAGGATACAGAGAAACATAAAAACACCAGATGGCAGGATACAGAGCAACATAAACAACACCAGATGGATACAGAATCCACCAGTCTGAATTTAAATTTCGCTGCTCCAATGATGTGTTTAAACCTCCAAAAAGCCACACTTCTCATCTTTCTGACTTTTTAGTACTAGCAACGTTGTTAATGTACAATAATTTAACATCAGATGCACTGCCTTTCAATAGATTACTTTCACCACACTTTTTTATTTCATAGGTGATAATAATGTAATTAGACTGTTATCACCAAGTTGTTTCAAGTAAATTCCAGGTAAACCACATGAGATCATAAAGCAGTTCAAACATACAGTCACATTTACATGTTACTGTTTAATACTACACAATACTGTATATATGTTATTCAGGAGAGGATCAAGATGAGCATGTTTGCTGGGATAAGTATGTTTGCAGGGACAACTACCCTCTAGTCTACCTGAATAGATTGGTAAAGGGATATTGTCTCTGTGTGTATTTAACCCAAAAAATAATATACTGGTAAACAAAATGTGTTGATAAGGTTGAGTTGTACAATATGTTGAGTCAACATATTGTACAGAATAATCATGGATAACCAGAACGTCATTGTCAATCACACATATGAGAATCTGCTCACTAATCTGCTCACAAACCATGAGCCGTGTCATGAAGCCTTTAAACATTCTGTTCTGCAAAAAAAAAATGTTGGTACCAAATCGGCTGTATAATATGGCAAACAAGCAACTGAAGGTGCAAATACCACTCCCAGCTGTTCAAATCTCTGCCTACTTTCATAGATGTATTTTAATAATCCATCTGGTGCCAGATCACAGGCTGTTCTCAACACATTATTCAGTTTCACTGATAGCTATCAGACATCTAAATATGGGACTGCTGCAAAACCACAACGAGCTCAATGACCTGACATTTGCTAATTTACTATCAACTGTGAGAGACAGCCCACTCAGCATATCTAACCTAACCTGATACAGTATGGGAGCACACCTCAGTCTGATCCTTCAGAACATGTCTTGTGTTGTTGCGCCCACCTCCCTCTAGCAGTTTCATCAGATCTTCCAACAATAAAGAGTTGGGTCCAAGTGAATGGGCTAATGTCTGATTTGGGACTATGTCCTCAAATGTATCCTCAATCTCTGTTTTTGTCATGCTATAATGGCCAAACAACCACTGAGGTTTGAAAATGGCTTGGTTGTATGTGTCAGTTTTCAGTTTTCATATTTCCCTAGCTTATAATACTGATGTTGAAGAGCTTCAGTAAAGAACTGCTGACAAACCAATATATTTTCAGATTAAGAGGAATCTCAGTGCCTTCAGAAAGTATTCAAACCCCTTGACTTTTTCCACATGTTGTTGTGTTACAGCCTGAATTTACACACAATACCCTGTAATGTCAAAGTTGAATTATGTTTTTAGACATTTTAACAAATGAATAAACAATTAAAAGCTGAAATATCTTGAGTCAAGAAATATTCAACCCGTTTGTTATGGCAAGCTTAAAGTTCAGGAGTACAAATGTAGTTTAACATGATTGTTTAATTTAATCTTGAAAATGTTTTTTAAAAATATTGTACAATCCAGCTGTGCAAAGGTCTTAGAGACTTACCCAGAAAGACTCAAAGCTGTAATCGCTACCAAAGGTGATTCTAACATGTGTTGACTCAGGGGGTTGAATATTTATATAATCAAGATATATACTAGTGTTAAAAATGTTGTTTATTTTTATTTTTTACAAATGTTAGCATTTTTCTTACACTTTGAAATTACAGAGAATGTTGTGATGATTGTTGACAACAAAAAGAGACAATTAAAAGAAGGCACTGTACCTGCAGCAGTACAAATCTCAAGTGTACTTAATTAGCAAGCACCAGTATTAGGTATGTTTCTCTGTTGCCCTCTTGCATTCAATAGATACTGTTTCATTTCAATTCTATACTAGTTCCTCCTAAAACTTCATTAGAGTTTATTCTCTAGGCCTATCTCCATTGGACTGCATAATGTACCTTGCTTGCTTATACCTCCTTTTGTAAGTGACTTATTAATTCCCTTGAAAATGGCTTTTCTGTGGACAAAGTGACGTTTTATTTACACTATATGCAAAAATGTATGCAGCGGGGTACAGTTGTAGGCCTAGTTCCACTAGAGGGAACTCTACACTAGGTAAATGCAAAATGATAGATGAACCCACACCACAAAAAAAGGCTATATCAAGTCGCAGTGCAAAACATGAACCGAATAAAAATACCTACCTGATTAACTAACATGTTGTATTTTTCCTTGTTAGATGGTTTAACTTGTTCCTTTTAATTTTTGAGTTGATGTGGCATATTTTGTAAAAAGCCTTGTTTTTCGAGTAATATCATGGCTAGGGAGAGAGTGCCCTAACATTTGTGGGAAGACATGAGAAAAACAGTAATTTAAGACAAATTATAGAGGTTGTGGCGAGCGTTCTTGCAAATTACTGTATCTCTGTACTGTAATTAATTGTCGACGGGCGTGCTATTGTTTTGCTGTTACTGTCAAGAGGAAGAGGGCGAAACCCACTTCGTCATTCAATTCGATTGGTGTATTAGTTGTCAAAATCGCGCCCATTTCCAGAAAGGTCTACTTTTATTGGCTGTTGTGCAGATTTGCATGAAATAGGTTAACGGGATTGGGTGAGGACACGTCAATCACTTGCGAGACCACTGGATATGAATTTTTCTGATTTCCCACTTCAGACAGAACTCAGCTGCAGACAAAGTGGCTTGAAAGGACCTCAACTACTAGAGTGAAATTTAAATAATGGCTTTAGCAATTGACCAGAAACTGTACACCTCTTGGGTTCCCGTCTAACAACCATATTTATGTGAGTATACAGTCAAGCGTTATTACTTTACAAATGTTCGTTTATGTGGATAATGTTTGCTAGCTTGTCTGACTAAAGTCTTGACAGAACAGGGGTAACATTTAGCTAGCTAAAGTTGGGTTGTTTGCTAGCTTGCTAACTGTTAGCATAGCGAAGTGCCTGGTTAGGCTGTTGAATAACTTATTTGCCTAGTATAAGTAACTAGCTAGCTAGCTAAAACAAGGTTACTCTTGTTTCCTTGGTGCCACTTTGTGGTCACTCTAGACTAGACTAGAGCCCCCCCCCCCCCCTAACAAACTAGCTAGCTAATGTAACAGGCTACTGTAGTTAGCTTGCAAAGCGGTTAGGTAGATTACGTTAACTAGCTGGCTAACGTTACTCATTTACAAAACCATCGTGAAAGCGCAGACCACGTAGTTTTTATATTTTCTAAATAAAACGATGTTTGGCCGTGGCTATGTCAGCAGCCAGGTTAACTTCCCTTACCAATGTGAGCTTTTCCAATCCTAATCAGACTGAAGCTATCCTTCAGTGCAACGTATTGGGATGCTTTGACGGTTCGGTCCAATAGCATGTGGAAGCTTTCTAGCCAAGCCATCTAGCTAAGAAACCACATTTGGATGTATTCAACTTTTAGTACTTTTTAGATGTTTTAATGTGGACTAACTCAATTGACATCCCCACTCAATAACAAAACTGAAAAGCCATTAGCATCTAACGTTACTAGTAATTACTGAATCATTGAATATGACTAATTGAATAGCCATTGAAATCTGAAGGATTCTTCCCCCCACATACACACACACACCTTTTGTTTGCACTTTTTGTTTTCATTCTACCAAATGTTAAAACTGCTGTTGGCTAGAGGTCCCTGAGTTGTTTCAACAGCAGTTGTAGGCTAGGTGATACTTTGTTACCATATTATTTCTCGGACATTAGTTTTATTAGCTAGTAGATTGTAACGGGCTAATGTGATGCTCCATGTGATGTCTTTGGAGATACTGTCTAAATTCTCGATTCGGGTTAACATTTCTTAGAAATGTCTGTGTCCAGTTGCAGGTGGTTCGACAAAAACCAGATAACTCATAAAGATATTCAAGTGGAAATGACAGCATTTTAACTACTTTGCAGATATGAAACGCACACAATCATAATATCACATTCACAGTTTATGCTACAAAAACAACTTTTATAAGAGGTTTTAAAAATAGGTTATATTTGATTCAAAATTCCATGACAGAGTAAGGTATTGATGGTAGAATAGATGGATGCAGTTCAATGCATGATTAATATAATTCACCAATACATTTCTTGGTAGTCCAAAAAATATTGCTGTAAGGTTGTAAATCACAGCTGGCCTGGTACATTGTTTGCTGCCTCCACCCATAATGGATGCACTGTTTCAGTTGAAATGACTCAATATTTTGGACAAAAACGGACAAATGTAACTAAGGCAGGGAATGTCAATACAATCAAACAAAGGAAATGATCACAAGTCAGTCATAATGTGGCTAATAGGCAAGCGTATCTATTTATGTAGCTATTTATTTAACAAGTTAAAAACACAGTTTAACGCTAGCTAGCTAGCTAGCTAGCTGCTGGGAGGATGACATGTCATTGCAGGAGTAAGTGATTGAGTGACTAACTTTTTTCAGTGGCTACAGCTAGATACAGGTATCATTTGGTTAGCTTGCAAAAAATTTAAATCGCTTTGCTAGCTAGCTATGCTGAACTTGAACGACTGTTATCCACAGTTAGCATATCTCTTGTGTTTGTAAATTCACTCCGCCTGTCTACTCCGATTTTAGAGCACTAACGTCTGAGTGTACCAGAGTGCAGATTAATTGATGAATTTACGAACATGCAACACCTGCTGAAAGTGACTGGTGTCAGCAAAGAAAGTAATCCAATTGTTGCCAGCAACACATTTAGTCACTAACATTCTACATAACATGAAAACAGCCTAACCAGCTCAGGCTAGGGTGAGTAAAATGGTCAGAGTGAGGTGCTCTCTCATTTGTGTCTGGAAGTAGCTAGCCAACTTTAGCCAGTTAGCTTGTGTGCTTGACTGCCAATAGTGAGGAACCCTACTCCTCGGCCAGAGCGTCCTGCTATTACAGCCTCCACTCTTCTGGGTAGGCTTTCCACTAGATGTTGGAACATTGCTGTGAGGACTTGCTTCCATTCAGCTAAAAAGAGCATTATTGTGGTCAGGCACTGATGTTGGGTGATTAGGCCTGACTCAGTCTGCGTTCCAATTAATTCCAAAGGTGTTTGATGGGGTTGAGGTCAGGGCTCTGTTCAGTCAAGTTCTTCCACACCGATCTCGACAAACCATTTCTGTATGGATATCGCTTTGTGCACGGGGGCATTGTCATGCTGAAACAGGAAAGGACCTTCCACAAACTGTTGGAAGCACAGAATTGTCTAGAATATCATTGTATGCTGTAGCGTTAAGATTTCCCTTCACTGGAACTAAGGGTAGGCCCGAACCATGAAAAACAGCCCCAGACCATTATTCCTCCTCCACCAAACTTTACAGTGGGCACTATGCATTTGGGCAGGTAGCGTTCTCCTGGAATCCACCAAACCCAGATTTGTCCTTCGGACTGCCAGATGGTGAAGCGTGCTTCGTTGCTCCAGAGAACACATTTCCACTGCTCCAGAGTCCAATGGCGACGAGCTTTACACCATTCCAGTTGACACTTGGCATTGCGCATGGTGATCTTAGGCTTGTGTGCAGCTGCTCGGCCATGGAAATCAATTTCATGAAGCTCCCGACAAACAGTTCTTGTGCTGACATTGCTTCCAGAGGCAGTTTGGAACTCGGTAGTGAGTGTTGCAACCGAGGACAGACCGTTTTTACTCACTACAAGCTTTGGCACTCGGCGGTCCTGTTCTTTAAGCTTGTGTGGCCTACCACCTCGTGGCTGAGTTGTTGTTGCTACTAGATGCTTCCACTTCATAATAACAGCACTTACAGTTGACCGTAGAAGCTCTAGCAGGGAAGAAATTTGACAAACTGACTTGTTGGAAAGGTGGCATCCTATGATGGTGCCACATTGAAAGTTGCTGAGCTCTTCAGTAAGGCCATTCTATTGCCAATGTTTATCTATGGAAATTGCATGGCTGTGTGCTATATTTTTATAGACCTGTCAGCAACGGATTTGGCTGGAATGGCCAAATTCACAAATTTTGAAGGATGTCCACATACTTTTGCAATTATAGTTTATCTAAGTGCTCGCTCGTCAGAATTTTTAAAAAGATATTCTACCTGGGAGTGTATATGAACAAGTTTTAAGATTTCATGTTGCTAAAATACTCTCAGTTCTACTTTAAATCCATGTTTTGTACCATATTTTTGCATGGGTGTAGATCTTTGTATTGCTAACCTGTACCGGCTAATGGAGCATCACATTAGCCCGTTACAATCTGCTAGCTAGGTTTGGATGGGAAGTTAGGCTAGCTGCCCACCACCCAGGTTTTGAAGATGATTCATCAGCCTAGCTACATCTTGATGGCTAGCAAATAGGGATGTCATTTAAGGTCTCTGTTTAATAATGATCATAACACACTACATACTGTTGATTTTATTTACGTAAATAAGTTGTTCTAAGAAGAAAAATAGATGTTATTTGGCCCCCTACTGCATAATTACAGGTCTACAGAATAATAGACTAGAAGCGAACTGGGACCTTGGAGACTCAGAAACTAAAGCTAATATTAGTCCTGCAGTAAAACTAAATAGCCTCATTAGTTGTAGAAAATTGTTTCATTTGCAATGGCATTGACAACACGACTTGGGACAGGGATTTTCCCCTTTTCCTAGTCGCACAAGTTCGCAGACCCATTATTAAGTTGGTTCCACTTGAGATAGGAGATTCAGTCCAGAATATAATTATTTATGTTTTAGATTGTAAGTGCCGCTAATATCCTGATATCCTAATATCCTCTAGTCTCTTCTTGCTTTTAGTGTTCGGCTTTTCTCTCTGGTCCATTGGGAACAAGGAGGGCAAAGTGGCCTCTATAACCATTGTTTCTCAGCCTTGAAGGATTAAGTCCCTCCCAACTCCTCATACCCCCACCCCCAAAGATCACCTCTATTCTACTCAGGAGAATCTCATTTTTGAAAGCTGCTGGCTTGAATGTCCCTGACTCCCTTGAGCCAGTATTTCAAACACATTTTCATTAGACTCACTCACTGGCTGTCAAAGTAGCGTGATGGTTTGAACCCACATGGCCTCAGTTGCACAGATACCAGCCATTTCCCAATGTGCCGTTGGTTCCTGGTCGAGTCCCTGCAGATTGATAGAAGCTCTTGGATATTAGGACAGACTGCAAGCCAGCTGGTGATCCATTAAGCATTACTAACGCAGAGACAAGTTGCCAGCTTCTGACTCGCCCTGAAAAAGCCCCCCGTCCTCCTCCATCCTCCCTGTCTCTGACATGGAGGAGTAGCACTGGAATACCAACACTCTCTGTGAAAAGATCCTGGAAAGGCATTCAGTCAGAAGGGCTGAGATGTGTACGGAGGGAAGAAACAAGATGGAAAATAGGGACCTTTGTTTCCAGGTTGCCTAGTGGCAATGTAATTTAAAGGTCCCATTCATGTGTGAATGTCCTGGAGGTTAGGTCTAGTCTCACAGTGAATGATTCAGCAACGTCCCGATCCCGCTGGGGTTGACTGACAGTTACTATTGGCAATAACATCAACCACCACAGGAACTCCTTTGGCCATGTTATGGTTACCCGGCCTAAGTTATGTCCGAACACAAGCTGTATTGCTTTTTCCCTTCTGACTTAAAATGCTTTAAAATGCTTTGTTTACTGTCTCTGGATGATATGGGCATAAATGTATATCATAATGAAACTGCCGCTGTGTTGGAAGTAAGCTGAAATCCGCCAATATAGACCTGTATTGCAGTTATCCTTAATGTGATATTGATTTATTTTACTTTTTATTTTTTATTTTTTATTTTCTGTTAGAAAATAACTTTTCTTAGGTTGAATAGACAGACGAGAAGCCAGTTAGGCAACCCCACAAAGAAAAAGCACAATGGAAATCATGTGTTTTTATTTGAATTTTTTTATAAATCTTTTTTTTTTTATCACCCCTCAGACATCACAGCAGCTCTATCAGCTCAGCCTCTAGAGGGACCGATGCAGACCCCCCCTCAGATCCTCACTGTCAGTGCCTGCACCTGGGTCAGCAACTTTTGCCGGCGTAAGTGGTACAGGACAATTGGCTGCACGTCCCCCTCTTCCAGCCCCCCTTGATTTTGGCAAACCCCAACTGTCCACCCCACCGTTCCATGCACCCCCTCCCCTCCCTCCCCTCTGCATCTGCACGGCTTGTTGTGTGCCCCATCTTTTGTGACTGACCCATGCATTGTGTTTCCTGTCAACCTGACATTGTGAATCACCCTGCTGATATATATATGTATGTGTGCCTGCCTGCCTGCTCCCCCCAACCTGCCACAACTGACCCCAAACCCCTCTCCGCTGCGGAATTCAAACTGCATGTCAGCACATCAACACCCTGCACGATTTGGACAAAATATTTAAATGCATTTATTTTCAGATATTTGCAGTTACGATTTATGAATTGCGATTTTCAAACAATTGGGTGAAAACTAGGTAATTCCATCAGACATGGTTTAGAGTATAGAGGTCGACCGATTATGATTTTTCAACGCTGATACCGATTATTGGAGGACAAAGAAAGCCGATACCGATTTAAATAATAATAATTAAAAAATAATATTTTATTTATATATATCAAATTCCCATGACACCTTCTAGTAAAATCTGAAAATCCTTCATTAATTTATTCCATAGGATATTTTATTTGTGTGTGTTTTTTTTGTTTGAATTTTACCCCTTTTTTCTCCCCAATTTCGTAGTATCCAATTGTTGTAGGTGCTACTATCTTGTCTCATTGCTACAACTCCCGTACGGGCTCGGGAGAGACGAAGGTTGAATGTCATGCGTCCTCCAATACACAACCCAACCAGCCGTACTGCTTTTTAACACAGCGCGCATCCAACCCGGAAGCCAGCCGCACCAATGTGTCGGAGGCTACACCGTGCACCTGGCAACCTTGGCTAGCACGCACTGCGCCATGCCCGCCACAGGAGTTGCTGGTGCGCGATGAGACAAGGAGATCCCTACCGACCAAGCCCTCCCTAACCCGGACGACGCTAGGCCAATTGTGCGTCGCCCCACAGACCTCCCGGTCGCGGCCGGTTACGACAGAGCCTGGGCGCGAACCCAGGGACTCTGATGGCACAGCTGGCGCTGCAGTACAGGTACCTTAACCACCCGGGAGGCGATATTTTCAGATTCACTTAAAATAAGGTCTGTGTTTCGTGTAGGCTTACACCACCGTGCCAATTTTATAACTGTAGATATCCATAGGACAAAGTAACTCTGATCAATATTGGCTAAATATAAGCAAAGATTTTTTGTAGAGTGGATTTATGAAAATATGTTGACAAACGTTACCTTATCCTCGTGAAATTTACACGGGTATCAAAACACAGAGGCAGTTTAAGCCTGTACGAAACACAGACCTTATTAGAAGTAGATCAAGACATTCTCTATGGAAGACATGAACGATAAAATAACGAAGGAACCCCTTTCAAGTTCAGCCGCAAGTTATTACAGGAATTATAA